>NW_019942876.1:134762-176241 GCF_002910315.2 Salvelinus sp. IW2-2015 | reverse complement strand
ATGCCTCTCTGCATATCCAATGCTCTCTGCCATGCAATTGCTCTCTGCATCTTCTCTGTATAACCCACTGTGATTAATTCTTAAATATCCCGGTTACGGTCTTTTTGACTATGTTACTGATGTCTCCATCTGTCTCTCTCTTCAGCGTTCCAGGAGCGCCGGAGCTCCTCCTACCCAGGCCAGGCCACAGCTCGCTGTATCCCTCCAGAACAGTACTCCTACACCGCCTCCATCCTCAGGCTGCTCCGAAACAAACCCTTCCTCCTCCCATCCTCACATACGGTCAGTACTTAACCCCTGATCACTACTGAGTTGAGTTGAGCTGTCCAGAGGCCATCCTGGTTATGGATTCATCATAGTTTTTGGAACTGTGGCTGGAGGACAATGTGAAAACATCCTGTGCTGTCTCGGTATTATGTTTCAAGTAGGCATGCTAGTTGTGAACTGTCTGCCAGTGTGTACCTGTTCCACCTGACCTACAGTTACCTAGTGAACGACATTTTTTTTTGTCATTAGTAGACACTCTTATCAGAGCGACTTACAGGAGAAATTTGGGTTAAGTGCCTTGCTCAAGGGCACATCAACAGAGTTGTCACCTAGTCGGCTCAGGATTCGAACCAACAACCTTTTGGTTACTGGCCCAACACGTTTAACTGCTAGGCTACCTGCCGCTCAGCAATGTGCCTATTTTTCCCACTCTGCATCACAGTGTTACCATTAATGTGTTATCCTATGGGAAAGGACTCTAGGACGTCATTGGCTGTTCCCAGATCCACAAGAAATGTTATGGTCACATGTCAACGTTTAAAACAATGTTTTTTGTTTTTTTTTTAACTAATCAGTCTCGTATATTAAAGAAGCACTGTAGTTTACGTGCTGAAAGAGTAGAGTCACATCTGGAAAGTACCAGGAAGAACTGAAGTAAGATGGCAACAACCAGGTAAGAATGCAGTACTTACCCATTTAATAGTTAGTTGCTGCTAAGTACTGATAAAAAGAGTGACGAATTATCCTGGTTGTTATGTAGGAACAACTATTATAAAGAATGACAAATTATCCTGGTCGTTATGTAGGAACAAACTATATAAAGAATGACAAATATTTGGTCATTATGTAGGAACAACTATATAAAAATGACAAATTATCCTGGTCGTTATGTAGGAACAACTATTATAAAGAATGACAAATTATCCTGGTCGTATGTAGGAACAACTATTATAAAGAATGACAAATTATCCTGGTCTATGTAGGAACAACTATTAAAAGAATGACAAATTATCCTGTCGTTATGTAGGAACAACTATATAAAGAATGACAAATTATCCTGGTCGTTATGTAGGAACAAACTAATATAAAGAATGACAAATTATCCTGGTCGTTATGTAGGAACAACTATTATAAAGAATGACAAATTATCCTGGTCGTTTATGTAGGAACAACTATTATAAAGAATGACAAATTATCCTGGTCGTTATGTAGGAACACTATTATAAAGAATGACAAATTATTCCTGTCGTTATGTAGGAACAACTATTTATAAAGAATGCGACTAAATATATCCTGGTATGTAGGAACAAACTATAAAGTGACAAATTATCCTGGTTATGTAGGAACAAACTGTTTGTTACTCGAAAAACAATCGATGAGGATATATGTATTAAGAATGTACTGGGAACTTTCTCTTATGCTGTATGTGGCCATCCTAAAATGACCACTGTTGTGCTGTACCTTACTGTTAGTTCTGTGTACCTTATGTTGTTTCTGTGTACCTTACTTTGTTTCTGTGTACCTTTCTGTTTGTCTGTTGTGTACCTTACTGTTTGTTTCTGTACCTTACTGTTAGTTTCTGTGTACCTTTACTGTTTGTTTCTGTCTACCTCATGTTTTTTCTGTTACTGTTGTGTCTTTGCTATCGTTAAATTGAAGACTTACTAGTTTTTATCATAGATCCCTAGATAATAGGGATTACGCGACCACTTGAGTAATTAACGTAACTAATTAACTATGAATTCGAGGGCACCAGGAAAGTTTTATTATTACAAGGTTTATAAGTCCCAATCAACCTTCAGATATTCCATATCTAATACAAATAGCTCCTTCTAATTAAAAATTTTATTTACTCTACCTTATACTCATCTCATTCCAAACGTCGTAAAATCGCTTGATCTGCACACCACCCAGTCTTCAACTATGAGTCATCATACATCAATTGTCTTAAATTCATTGTATCTATTACTAACTCATAATCACAGAAAGCAATTAAACCAACACAAATTTAAATAAAGTATTACATGAAATGGTGAGAAAATATGCCCTATGTGGGCTTAAAACCGCAAGACCAAGGAAAAGTTGCTGTCTCGACTAAGAATCACTACAGATTCCATAATTATAACAATTACTGCTATCCTTAACATGAACGCTCAACTCATTCGGTAATCAATTGCAAATCAAGTATTATAATAGTTACGTCCATGGGATGGTGTGCCTGCGTTGGAGAGAAGTTAGTGTGTTGGAAGTTATAGTTCGTCCGTTGGATTTCGAGTAGTCATTCTGTTAGAGAATTGTGTTTCGCGGTGTCTTCTTCGGCCGTTCAATGATACCGAATTCCTAGCTCTACGACTAGAATCAATATCAAAGATCTTGTTATGATTCGTATAAGAGTTTTAACATCGTCGGATGGTTAAAAGATTCCATGCAGTCTGTCTCAAACCTTTGTACTCTCGTCTGATGAGAGAAACATGGGTCTCGTTGGTAATTTCTTAAGTTGCTTTATTCAGATACAGAGAGGTTGGCTCCCATGGTCTCGACCCGAACTGGGGCTCAAGGTGCGTCCTTGATTTAGTTCAAATACAACCGAGAGAGTCTATTTCCTTATTTTAAATCAGGTTCAACATCTACTATTAACACAATTATACAAACAGATTCATACTCACTCATTCATTTATACAACACAAATGTAAAACTTCATATCTGAGTTATTATATAAACACGGTATGGTAAGTGGCCCACAGTCTCTACCTGAGTTTCTCACATAGAGACAAATGGAACTTTAATAGACTACTCCTCACCTGATGATGCAGAGAGCATTGATGCAGAGAGCATTGATGCAGAGAGCCTTTACACTTGTACCTGTATACAGGTTGAAAATGGCAGACTGACACTGACAAGTGTCTAAATTGGAACGCAGCGGCTGTACAATAACATGCTAAACATGCTGTCGGAGCTCGGGATCTGTGCTTCTCAGCTTTAGCTAGTCATGTCGGCAACAGAACAGGCTTTCAAATGATGCCCGCAAAAACCCAGATGAAGATTTATAAAAATGGACAGCTTCTGGATTTCATAAACAACGTTAACTGTTTAAAAGCGGCGATGCAGGGTTGTGTTTCAAACAAAACTACAAGTGTGCTTGCTTCAGTTCCTCAACGGCACAGCTAGGAGAGCAAAAAAAAAAAGCCCCTTATATAGTTGGAGAATATTCTATGAGTCATAAAAGTGCATTGAAATTACTTAGGAACTGTGCACACTTCGAAGAGATGTGGCCACTTGGAAACACCAGTTAGACCTCTCTCTCAAACCCTTGTCCTTTATTGGGATGATGTTGCACCTACTCCAAACGTTCCATGAATATTCTTATCATGTAMGAAGAGTATATTCATTTTTCGTTAACAACAAAAAAAAGTACGGTAAATCTTAAATGCAGGTAGAAAATAGTGTAATGTTTGTATTCAATCTCGTCAGCTGATTTTGTCATCACCTTTTTGTCCTGCCATGTTTATGTACTTCCATAATTTTTCCTTCAAAAACATTTCAAATTTAGCTTTATCCATATAGGCTAATTCCCACAAGAGTTAAGGGATTCAGCTCAGCTTCATATAGCCTCTAGACGAGGGCTGCCCAACCCTCTTCCTGGAGATCTACCGTCCTGTGGGTTCAGTCCAACCCCTAATTTAACACACCTGATTCTACTAACTAGCTGCTCAACAAGACCTGAACTAGCTGAATCAGAACCGCTAAATTATGGTTGGACTGAAAACCTACAGGACAGTAGATCTCCAGGAAGAGGGTTGGNCTGAAAACCTACAGGACAGTAGATCTCCAGGAAGAGGGTTGGACTGTAAACCTACAGGACAGTAGATCTCCAGGAAGAGAGTTGGGCTAAAAACCTACAGGACAGTAGATCTCCAGGAAGAGGGTTGGGGCAGCCCTGGCCTAGAGGCTATTGTCTGAATATGCTAATATTAAGGTGTTTAACAGGTTTTGTCTCAGTGTTGTAATTGGTGCTTTCCATACTCCGATACAGTGGCGACCAGTCATTCAGGGCCTGTTTTGAGCCCCAGATGTTTAGCTAAAATAAAATAGTTGGCCTGTTTTAAATGTCATTTTGGCATTAATTCATGTCACGTAGTGTGCAAACAATGTGGAAGAAAAAAATCCTTGAGTTAAAGCCGCTAACAAACATGGCCTCTGAGTAAGGCAGCTCCAAAATGCTGAGCAATCAGGGGAGAAGGGCCTTGGTCAGGGAGGTGACCAAKAACCCAATGGTCACTCTGAGCTCCAGAGTTCCTCTGGAGATGGGAGAATCTTCCAGAAGGACAACCATCTCTGCAGCACTCCACCAATCAGGCCTTTATGGTAGAGTGGCCAAACGGAAGCCACTCCTCAGTAAAAGGAACATGACAGCCCGCTTGGAGTTTGCCAAAAGGCTCCTAAAGGACTCAGACCATGAGAAACAAGATTCTCTGGTCTGATGAAACCAAGATTGAACTCTTTGGCCTGAATGCTAAGCATCACGTCTGGAGGAAACCTGGCACCATCCCTACAGTGAAGCATGGTGGTGGCAGCATCATGCTGTGTGGATATTTTTCAGCAGCAGTGACAGGGAGACTAGTCAGGATCGAGACAAAGATGAACAGAGAAAAGTACAGAGAGATCCTTGATGAAGTCCTGAGTGCTTTGGAGCAGGTTCTCAGATTGGGGCGAAGGTTCACCTTCCAACAGGACAACGAACCTAAGCACACAGCCAAGACAATGCAAGACTGGCTTCGGGACAAGTCTCTGAATGTCCTTGAGTGACCCAGCCAGAGCACAGACTTGAACCCGATCGAACATCTCTGGAGAACCCTGAAAATAGCTGTGCAGTGACACTCCCCATCCAACAAGACAGAGTTTGAGGATCTGCAGAGAAGAATGGGAGAAACTCCAATTACAGGTGTGCCAAACATGTAGCGTCATACCCAAGAAGAATTGAAGCTGTAATCGCTGCCAAAGGTGCTTCAACAAGTAACTGAGTAAAGGGTATGAATACATGTAAATGTGATATTTCAGTTTATTTATTTTGTATAAATTTGCAAACATGGTAGACCTCCACAAGTCTGGTTCATCCTTGGGAGCAATTTCCAAACGCCTGAGGGTACAGGGTGGTGGTTCATCTGTACAAACAATAGTACGCAAGTATAAACACCATGGGACCACGCAGCCGTCATACCGCTGTCATGACATTGGCCTGTGGGTAAGGTTTATGACCCCACCATAAATACCTTTCTACCTTCCCTCTCTCTCTGACTCTAGAGGGACTCTTGAATAGCCTTTGTTAAACATAGAGTCTGGAAACATCAAACAAGTGGAGGGAAAGGAACCATATTTCGGTAATAGAACCAGTTGAAAACATGCGTTGGTACTTAATGAATATGATGTCAGTTCGGTTGTCATCTGAGACATTATGACTGATGACAGGACGACCTAAACTGTATCTGGGAAAGTCTACACATTATAGTTATCAGATTCACATGGAATTGTTGTGCAATTCAAAAGTTTAAATATACAATTATTTGTGAAAAAATTAATTGTAATTTTAGCTTCCAAATGAGATTTGGGTTTTCATAAGGTTAGGGCTCTGGTCAATCAGTGGCCCGCCCCTGTGAAGAGACATGGGTTATAAACTATGAAACACACCCTTCTCTCCCTCCACTATATAAGCCCTTGATGAAAATGTAACCTCCTGTTCCGGGTACATTAGGATGACGGTCCGATGTCAGAAGGATTCAGATAATAACTACAGAACGAAGCCAACCTCAGCGTGAGCTTTGGTTGCGAATGGTATGAACTTTGAACTCTTATATTCGCTACAGAAGTGATACCTCCTAGCGGTTGAGTTTGCAGCGGCCGCTGTAAACGTGGACTAGGAAGAGACGGACAGAGTATCCCCGTCTACCACACGACGACACGTTTCCCGTTCAAAGACATTCTTCAAAGGACTGTTGGGCAACACGGCCTTCCATCTACCACCAACCTATTGAAGTGCAGCTCAGAGTAAATATTTATTGCATTTTTCCTTTTCCAAATGTGCGGTAATTTAGAATGCAYAAGATTCTGTATTTACGATAGAGTACTTGCCTACGGCCCGATAGAGACATAGCTCCTCCCTTTGTTCTTCAGTCTTCCCGCTCTTTCACTCAATCCCCTTTTCTTTGGGCAACCAGCTGTCATATATGTTCCCGCCGCTAGGGACGTTTTCCGTTATGACATAATTTGTATTCATTCTGTGTATATGTAATTCTGTGTGATTAGTTAGGTATTTAGTAAATAAATAAACCCAATTTTGTATTGCTGATTCAACTTGTTAGCCAGGGTTCGTGAAGATAACCAGGAATTTACAACTTTCAGATGAGACTGAAATAAGGTGACGATTAATATTGACTGCTATTGATGTAAAATATTACTAGGTCTTTAAGAGTTTATTCGGAAGATAACTGCTCTATAAATATTATTTCTTCCGTGGTGCCCCGACTTTCTAGTTAATTACATTTACATGATTAGCTCAATCAGGTAATATTAATTACAGAGAAAGGATTTCATAGAATAGCATGTCATATCACTTAATCCGGCAAAGACACAACACCGCTCAGGAAGGAGACGTGTTCTGTCTCCTAGAGATGAACGTACTTTGGTGCGAAAAGTGCAAATCAATCCCAGAACAGCAAACGACCTTGTGAAGATGCTGGAGGAAAGAGGTACAGAAGAATATATTGTCACGAACCGGCTCGAAGCCCATAACAAAAAAGGGAGACAAAGTGGAGATAAGGAATAACAAAAAATATTTATTAACTAAGGTAAACAATAGTGTGTCTGCATGGAGAGAGTCTCCCAATGATTGTGGAAGAGGTCTATTTATCCTGGGACACAACCGGGCCCAGGTGTTTCCCATGTCGCTGACGACCCTCCCGGCTCTGCCCACCGGCATCCTAATAAGGAAACAAGAGCAAAGAGAGAATATGGCAGACAGAGTGACAGGGTCGTCACACTATATCCACAGTAAAACGAGTCCTATAATCGACATAATTTGAAAGGCCTCTCAGCAAGGAAGAAGCCACTGCTCCAAAACCTCCATAAAGAAGCCAGACTACGGCTTGCAACTGCATGTGGGGACAAAGCTCGTACTTTTTGGAGAAATGTCCTCTGGTCTGATGAAACAAAAATAGAACTGTTTGGCCATAATGACAATCGTTATGTTTGTAGGATAAAGAGGGAGGCTTGCAAGCCAAAGAACACCATCCCAACTGAAGCACAGGGGTGGCAGCATCATGTTGGTGGTGCTTTGCTGCAGGAGGGACTGGTGCACTTCACAAAATAGATGGCATCACAAGGAAGGAAAATGTGGATATATTGAAGCAACATCCCAAGACATCAGTCAGGAAGTTAAAGCTTGGGTCGCAAATKAGTCTTCCAAATGGACAATGACCCCAAGCATACTTCCAAAGTTGTGGCAAAATGACTTAAGGACAACAAAGTCAAGGTATTGGAGTGGACATCAAAGCCGTGACCTCAATCCCATAGACAATTTGTGGGCAGAACTGAAAAAGCGTGTGAGCAAGGAGGCCTACAAACCTGACTCAGTTACACCAGCTGTCAGAAGGAATGGGCCAAAATTCACCCAACTTAGTGGGAAGCTTGTGGAAGGCTACTCGAAACATTTGACCCAAGTTAAACAATTTAAAAGGCAATGCTACCAAATACTAATTGAGTGTATGTAAACTGCAGACCCACTGGGAATGTGATGAAAGAAATAAAAGCTGAAATAAATCATTCTCTACTATTATTCCTATTCCTAACTGACCTAAGACAGGAAAATGTCCGGGGAAAATGGAGTTTAAATGTATGAATAGGGGTAAGGTGACAGGGATACTGGAGTGATGGAGGTAGACATGTATAGGGATGGAGGTAGACATGTATAGTGATGGAGGTAGANGATGGAGGTAGACATGTATAGTGATGGAGGTAGACATGTATAGTGATGGAGGTAGACATGTATAGTGATGGAGGTAGACATGTATAGTGATGGAGGTAGATATGTATAGTGATGGAGGTAGATATGTATAGGGGGAAGGTGACTAGGCATCAGGATAGAAGATAAACAGAGTAGCAGCAGTTTGTATAGGAGTGGGTGTGCGCGTGTGTAGAGTCAGTATAAATGCATATTATGTTTGAGTGATCAAATCATGGAGTGTGTGTCACCACTGCTCCCATAGGAGATACAATTCATTCAGAAAGTATTCACACCCCTCTACTTTATCCAAATTGTTGTGTTAGCCTGAATTTAAAATGTGTCACTGTCCCACATACAATACCCCATAATGTCAAAGTGGAAACATGAGGCCAATGGTGACTTTAAAACAGCCCGGGACCTAATTGACAGAGTTAACAGAAGGAAGCCTGTACAGAATAAAAATTATTCCAAAACATGCATCCTATTTGCAACAAGGCACTAAAGTAATAATGCAAAGAAATGACCTTTTTGTCCTGAATACAAAGCATTATGTTTGGGGCAAATCCAATACTTTACTGAGTACCACTCTCCATATTTTCAAGCATAAAATGGTGGCTGCATCATGTTATGGGTATGCTTGTAATTGTTAAGGACGGAATGGAGCGAAGCACTGGCAAAATCCTAGAGGAAAACCTGGTTGTCTGCTTTCCATCAGACACTTGGAGATGAATTCACCTTTCAGCAGGACAATAACCTAAAACACAAGGCCAAGGTACAGTTTTGGCCAAAGTAACAGTTTTGACTTAAATATATGACAAGACTTGGAGATGGTTGTCTAGCAATGATAAACCACCAATGACAGGGCATAAATATATATATTTTTTTATTATTATTATTATTTTTTTTTAAATGGGCAAATACTGTACAATCCAGGTGTGCAAAGCTCTTAGAATCACCATTGGCCGCGATAATGGCTCTAACATGTATTGACTCAGGGGTGTGAATACTTATGTAAATTAGATGTTTCTGTATTTAATACATTTGTTTGTATTTTTTTATATCACTTTGTCATTATGGAGTATTGTGTGAAAATGTCAGTGGGAAATCTATCCCATCCATTTTGAATTCAGGCTGTAACAACAAAACGTGGTGTAAGTCAAGGGGTATGAATACTTTATGAAGGTCAAACGAGTCCAGTTCACTACTCCTGTCCACAAGCTTTTAACTATTAAGATACAAAGTCTACAAAGACCGTCGCTAGGGACTGTTTCTATAGTGTGCAGTCCTCAAGGACGTTCATTTTGGGCTCCTGAGTGGCGCAGCGGTCTAAGGCACTGCATCTCAGTGCAAGAGGCGTCACTACAGTCCCTGGTTCGAATCCAGGCTGGATCACATCCGGCCGTGATTGGGAGTCCCATAGGGCGGGGCACAACTGGCCCAACGTTTAGCCGGGTTTGGCCGGTGTAGTCCCTCATTGTAATTAAGAATGTGTTCTTAACTGACTTGTCTAGTTAAACAAAACGTTACATTGATTATTTTTAATCATGGCTTTCAAGGGTCTAAAAGACACAGAGCAACAGTAAAAAATACACGTCTGTGTCCAGAATGGCCCCCTATAAGAAGTGCACTATACAGTGAATAACGTGCCATGTCAGACTCGGCCTTAGTCGCCGACCCAAAGGAATGTCAACTGTGGAATCCTGACTGTGACATGAAGTGCCTCAAGCTGACTTTCTCTTGACAGAGCAGGCTTTCAGCGAGGAGTCTGGGGGTGAAGAAAAGCTGCAGATGTCTTTGTGGTTCTTATCTTGGGGGGCTAGCCCTCCCTGAGGCGTCTCAACCAGCAGGGGTTATCAGTGAACTAGCCCTCCCCAGCACCTACTCCAACTAAGTACTCTAACCTAGACTGTATTCACTGAACTGGAACCCACAGCTACACAGACCCAAGCCAACACACTCTTAATGCAACCTACTGGCTGCTGAGACCCATCTGTGTGTGTACAACCTACTGGCTGCTGAGACCTATCTGTGTGTGTACAACCTACTGGCTGCTGAGACCTATCTGTGTTGTTACCAACCTAACTGGTGCTGAAGACCTATCTGTGTGTTACAACCTACTGGCTGCTGAGACCTATCTGTGTGTGTACAAACTACTGGCTGTGAGAACCTATCTGTGTGTGTACAACCTACTGGCTGCTGAGACCTATCTGTGTGTGTACAACCTACTGGCTGCTGAGACCTATCTGTGTGTGTACAACATACTGGCTGCTGAGACCTATCTGTGTGTGTACAACCTACTGGCTGCTGAGACCTATCTGTGTGTGGTACAACCTACTGCTGCTGAGACCTATCTGTGTGTTGTAAAACCTACTGGCTGCTGAGACCTATCTGTGTGTGTAACACCTTCCCTGGAACAGGCCAGGAGACACGCAGCAGAGACAGCTGTCTACAGGATAATCAGAATGTCTTGGCGTTGTCTCTCTAGGAAGGAGAAAGAACACAAGTCAATAACAAACCTCAACTTACCCCAGACCCTCACTAACCCAGACCCTCACTAACCCCAGACCCAAGACCCTCACTAACCACAGACCCAAGACCCTCACTAACCAGACCCAAGACCCTCACTAACCACAGACCCTAAACTAACACAGACCCTAACTAACCACAGACCCTAACTAACCACACGACCTAACTAACCACAGACCCTAACTAACCACAGACCCTAACTAACCCACAGACCCTAACTAACCACAGACCCAAGACCCTAACTAACCACAGACCCAAGAACCCCTAACTAACCACAGACCCAAGACCCTAACTAACCACAGACCCAAGACCCTAACTAACCACAGACCCAAGACCCTAACTAACCACAGACCCAAGACCCTAACTAACCACCAGACCCAAGACCCTAAACTAACCACACAAGACCCAAGACCCCTAACTAACCACAGACCCAAGACCCTAACTAACCACAGACCCAAGACCCTAACTAACCACAGACCAAGACCCTAACTAACCACGACCCAAGACCCTAAACTAACCACAGACCCCAAGCCTAACTAACCACAGACCAAGACCCTAACAACCACAGACCCAAGACCCTAACTAACCACAGACCAAGACCTAACTAACCAGCAGACCCAACGATCTAACTAACCACAGACCCAAGATCCTAACTAACCACAGACCCAAGATCCTAACTAACCACAGACCCAAGACCCTAAAGGCCCTTTGATAGACTAGTGTCCTGTAAAGTGTTCTTATACATCAAACAGAAACAGGAAATAGCGGATGTTCTAACTTGGACAAGGCTACTTACTTCCTTACAAGACATTGAAACTAAAAAGCTTGTTGGAGAGGAATCACACCATCTTAGAAATGGGCTCCCGAGTGGTGCAGCGGTCTAAGGCACTGCATCTCAGTGCTTGAGGCATCACTACAGACACCCTGGTTCGAATCCAGGCTGTATCACAACCGGTCCTGATTGGGAGTCCCATAGGGTGGCGCACAATTGGCCCAGTGTCATCCGGGTTTGGCCGGTGTAGGCCGTCATTGTAAATAAGAATTTGTTCTTAACTGACTTGCAGAGTTACATTTTTAAAAAGAGACTTACCCAGAAAGACTGAGCTGTAATCATTGTCGAAAAGGTGATTCTAACATGTACTGACTCAGGGGTGTAAATACTTATGTAAATTAGATATTTCTGTATTAAATTTTTTCATTAGATTTGTTTGTATTTTTAAATCACTGTCATTATTATTAAATTAATAATAATAATGACTAAGTACTCAGCCAGCAAGCATACACAGTACTGTATGAATCAATGTACTTAAAACCCTGACAAAGCCCGGAAAATGTGAGGCATTATTCGCATCAACATATTATTACACTCTTCCAGATAAACATAACTGACCTTCATCCGTTTAGAGAGAGATTCATAGACCTAGAGGCTATTGTCTGAACAAGCAAATATTGGAAGGTGTTTAAATGGGTTTAGCCTCAGTTTTGTAATTGGTTCTTTCAAAACTTATAGGACAAACAAGTACAGCTTACCATTCGTGTCAGGCTATTAGTCTTCAGCTAGCTGACAACAAAAAAAATAAAGTATTTCAAGGATTAAAAAAATAAATAATCTCAGACCCAAAAGGAATGTCAACTGTGGAATCATGACTGTTACATGACTTGCATAAAGCTGACTTTCAGACTGGAGTCAGGGGGCAGATATCTTTGTGTACAGAGGTCTCTGTTCTTATCTCAAATCTATAATCTTCCCTGGGGTGTCTCAACCAGCAGGAGTGTACTCTTTGCTAAGTACTATGAACTAAAAAAATAAATAATAATAATTTCAGTCCTCACTGAACAGGCACCCCGAGGTACACTCAAACTCAAGACACTGAAGGCCCTACGATAGACTAGCGTCCAGGGAGAGTACTTGTACACGCTATAGGAGACAGGCTTCCTGCCCTGTGTACCATTCCGGCTTGTACAAGGCTACTTATAAGACATTGAAACTCGTTGGAGTGTAATGAAGCTGTTCGAGATATACACAGTTCCTTAGTACTCAGCTACTGTAGTATCCATGTAAAGTACTGAGAGTCAAATGTACTGAAAACCATGGCAAGGCAAACGCTACATTCAGGCTAATATTCACATCATTGTTGTCCTCTTCCAGATTCACACACATACATAAAACACCTGAAACATGCCTGTCAATGATTTCTGTCCTCCATCCATTGAAAGACACAGCATGAATCTAGACAACCGTCTCTGCCGCACAACATTCCAGCTAGACAAGTCTGTTACACAACATTCCGCACCTGGCACACACTTTGCAGGGCATAACTCAGGCTCCCAGATGGCCCAGACAGACAGACAGGGCATCCGGCAACCAGACAGACAGGGCATCCGGCAACCAGACAGACAGGGCATCCGGCAACCAGACAGACAGGGCATCCGGCAACCAGACAGGCTCTAGTGACCAGTAAATATTCACTAGGTAGCGCAAAACAAGAACCCAAAAAAGGCAGAAGAGCATTAAGCCTCAGTCCAATATATCCTCTCTGTGCAGTCTACCTGCAGGCTACATCCTCCTTTTATCATCAGATCCTTTATAAAGCACTTCACCAGCAAGACAGTATCCGAGTCCCAATCAGCACCCTATTCTCTATATAGTACACTACATTGGACCAGGGCCCACAGTGAACTAGGTATGGAATAGGGTGTAATTTGGGACAAAAGACCGTAACAGCTATTGAGTGAAATCAGGTCATAGGAAAATAAACCTCAGAATGAGTAGGTTTAAATTCCACAACGTTAGCTGAACAGGTCACGGTGCAACCTGTATGTAGGTTACAGTGATAATGGTTTGTGATGGGGGGGGGGGGGGTTATATTTTGCTATATTATATAGATATGTTGACACCAAGTATCGACTAGTAAAAGACAAGTCTCTGTTACACAAATATTTTGTGTAACAGAAAATATGAAATATGAATATGAAAATATGAATCAAAAAAATATTTTTGATTCATACAACGTTTTGCTAGGTAGCATTAGCTAGCGCTAGTCGGCTGTACCTGCGCCAAAACTCTGGTATTTGTCTATCCTATAGCTTGTTCTCCATCTTCTTTTGAAATACAGAGACATGTTTTCAGCGCTTTAGCTTCCGTGACTGATCAAAACAAAACTGTCATGCTCTCTCGTCTCTGCAGCAGACATGCCGTGCGCAATTTGGACCGTCAAATCCCAATAAAATAGCAGAAGTAAATCTCAATAGATAAAGAATCGTGAGAGTAGCAATAATATTGTGAGGTCCCCTGGCAATTCCCAGGCCTAGTCAGTGGATTAGTAGTATCACAGCGCTGCACTACCGTAGGTTACAAGGTCGCTGTTAGTTCAAGTAGCTGGTTATCCAACGTCTGCATCTAGAGAGCAGAGATATCCCCACATCAGAATAAAGTGGAATTTCCACCGCTTTTCATATTCATCTCCAGAACCAGATCAGAGTCTACATGTTCACATAACATTCCTGATCTTGCCCTTAAATTCAGATCTATTGATAAATCACCAGCGCCTCATTGGAATAGGGCCTACAGGAAGTGAGTGTAGATCCATGCCTGTCACTACAGTACACCTGTAGGCTACATAGTGCATTATAATAAGTTTATAATAGTTACCCATGACGACCAGTATGAAGAGCAGAGTAGCAACTCCTGCTGTGATGTAGAACATGATACTGATGTCATAGGCCAGCTGATCCATGTCCTCACCGTTAGGCACCAGGATGGGAGGGACCAGGAACCCAATGGCTATACCCAACTGGAAGAGAAGATAGTACAGCTTTAAAAAAAAAAACTGATAAACACAAACATGTATAGTGGCGATGCATGTGGCAGACAGACAGCTTTTCATTCACTCTAGTTACAGTAGCACTACAGTGTAAAATTAACCTGGCTCAAACTTGATTATTCACAGTGCATGTTGGTCCATCCCTTCAAAAATGTCCAGAAGTGCAGTCTAGTTTTTGAAAACCACAAAGTGATGTAACCAGAGACTCTATGACCAACACATACTGTACACGTTGAGCGGTTAGACCTGGCTTGCAGTCTGCGTTCCAATTCATCCCAAATGGTCTTCGATGGAGTTGAGGTCAGGGCTCTGTCCAGACCAGTCAAGTTCTTCTACACCGATCTCGACAAACCATTTCTGTATGGACCTTGCTTTGTGCACGGGGGTGTTGTCATGCTGAAACAGTAAAGGACCTTCCCCAAACTGTTGCCACAAAGTTGGAAGCACAGAACCATCTAGAATATCATTGTATGCTGTAGCGTTAAGATTTCCCTTCATTGGAACTAAGGTGCCTAGCCTGAACCATGAAAAACAGCCCATTATTCCTCTTCCACTGAACTTCACAATTGGCACTATGCATTTCGGGCAGCTAGTGTTCTCCTGGCATCCGACAAACCCAAATTCGTCCATCGGACTGACAGATGGTAAAGCGTGATTCGTCACTCAGGCAAACCATTTCCATTGCTCCAAAGTCCAATGGCAGAGAGCTTAACACCACTCCAGTCAACGCATGGTGATCTGTTCGGCTGCTCGGTCATGAAAACCCATTTCATGAAGCTCCCGACGAACAGTTGCGCTAATTTTGCTTCCAGAGGCAGTTTGGAACTCGGTAGTGAGTGTTTCAACTGAGGACAAACCATTTTTACATGCTTCTGCACTCGGTGGTCCTGTGAGCTTGTGTGGTCTACCACTTCACAGCAGAGCCGTTGTTGCTCGTAGACGTTTCCACTTCATAATAACAGCACTTACAGTTGACCGGGGCAGTTCTAGCAGGGCAGAAAGTTCGTGAACTGACTTGTTGGAAAGATTGCATCCTATGACAGTCCCACGTTGAAAGTCACTGAGCTCCTCAGTGAGGCCAATCTACTGTCAATGTTTGTCTATGGAGATTGCATGGTTGTGTGCTCGATTTTATACACCTGTAAGCAACGGGTGAGGCTGAAATAGCCAAATCCACTAATTTGAAGGAGAGCCCACACACTACATGGCCAAAAGTATCTTGAACAGCAAGTTAGCAACAGGTAGTTGAATGGAGAAAGCCGTGTGGAAGGAAATTTGCAACACAAACAATCATGGAGAGTGAACATGAAACAGAGCCCGTACCTAAAAGAGGGGCTACTTCGGTCGCATGGACGTGGTTTGCGTATGAAAAGTCTGACACGGACCAAAAACCGACCTCTGCAAAATATGCCGCAGGCCGGTCTCGACAACAGGCTCAAACCACGAACCTCTTACCACCTACGCAAGAATCATGTGAAACAGTACGGATGAGAGTCAAAAGTACAACCGAGAGCTCTAAACAAACCCGACTCAGCCGTCGCATGAGGCTTTTGCCCGCGTCACACCATATGGCAAAGAATAACGAAGATGGAAGGAGTTAACAGCTGCCGTTGCAACTTAACATGTCCCCAATTTACACAGTGGAGAAACGGGGGTTTCGTGAGTTGGTGCTAACACCCGACCCAAGGTACCAAATGCAAATTGATATGTGACATGTATTAATGCCAAAATAACATGCAAAACAGGCAAGCCCCCAAAAATAAATAAATATTAAGCCTGTATTTATTTTATTTGCAACTACAGTCGTGGCCAAAAGTTGAGAACGGCACAAATATTAATTTCCACAAAGTTTGCTGCTTCAGTGTCTTTAGATTAGTCAGATGTTACCTATGGAATACTGAAGTATAATTACAAGCATTTCATACGTGTCAAAGGCTTTTGCATCAACATGAAGTTGATGCAAAGAGTCAATATTTGCAGTGTTGACCCTTCTTTTTCAAGACCTCTGCAATCTGCCCTGGCATGCTGTCAATTAACTTCTGGGCCACATCCTGACTGATGGCAGCCCATTCTTGCATAATCAATGCTTGGAGTTTGTGGGTTTTTGTTTGTCCACCCGCCTCTTGAGGATTGACCACAAGTTTTCAATGGGATTAAGGTCTGGGGATTTTCCTGGCCATGGACCCAAGATATCGATGTTTTGATCCCAGAGCCACTTAGTTATCACTTTTGCCTTATTGTAAGGTGCTCCATCATGCTGGAAATGGCATTGTTCGTCACCAAACTGTTCCTGGATGATTGGGAGAAGTTGCTCTCGGAGGACGTGTTGGTACCATTCTTTATTCATGGCTGTGTTCTTAGGCAAAATTGAGAGTCAGCCCACTCCCTTGGTTGAGAAGCAACACCACACATGAATGGTCTCAGGATGCTTTACTGTTGGCAGGAAACAGGACTGATGGTAGCGCTCAACTTGTCTTCTCCGGACAAGCTTTTTCCCGGATGCCCCAAACAATCAGAAAGGGGATTCAGAGAAAATGACTTTACCCCAGTCCTCAGTAGTCCAATCCCTGTACCTTTTGCAGAACATCAGTCTGTCCCTGATGTTTGTCCTGGAGAGAAGTGGCTTCTTTGCTGCTCTTCTTGACACCAGGCCATCCTCAAAGTCCTCGCCTCACTGTGCGTGCAGATGCACTCACACCTACCTGCTGCCATTCCTGAGCAAGCTCTGTACTGGTGGTGCCCCGATTCCGCAGATGAATCAACTTTAGGAGACGGTCCTGGCGCTTGCTGATCTATCTTGGGCGCCCTGAAGCCTTCTTTACAACGTTTGAACCGCTCTCCTTGAAGATCTTGATGATCCGATAAATGGTTGATTTAGGTGCAATCTTACTTGCAGCAATATCCTTGCCTGTGAAGCCCTTTTTGTGCAAAGCAATGATGACGGCACATGTTTCCTTGCAGGTAACCATGGTTGACAGAAGAACAATGATTCCAAACACCACTCTCCTTTTGAAGCTTCTAGTCTGTCTTTCGAACTCAATCAGCATGACAGTGATCTCCAGCCTTGTCCTCGTCAACACTGACACCTGTGTTAACGATAGAGTCACTGACATGTCAGCTGGTCCTTTTGTGGCAGGGCTGAAATGCAGTGGAAATGTTTTTAGGGGGATTCAGTTCATTTGCATGGCAAAGAGGGACTTTGCAATTAATTGCAATTCATCTGATCACTCTTCATAACATTCTGGAGTATATGCAAATTGCCGTCATACATACTGAGGCAGCAGACTGAAAATTAATTTGTGTTATTCTCAACTTTTGGCCACGACTGTAGTAGCTAGACAGTCAGCACTATTGACTTATGATCTATGGTACGTAGGCAGGTAAACATGGCAAAAATAACACGGCATGTATTTATTAATGTATCTAGATACGATATTGTAGTCAGGCAACAAATGAGATGTCAAAATCGGCAACATTTCATTCATTCGGAGTGTATTTTATCTCGCTTCAGCTCAAATAATGGCCGACAATTTCAAGAAATGTTGCGTACATTTTTTACGTGGTTGCATCATATTTCTTTGCATACTTTCCTTTGAAGCTTCCATCGAATGCGTGCTTCAAAATATGTTCAAACAGAGAGTACGTATTCAAGGAGTGCCCTCCGTGCTCCGTTTGGAATACTTTGATTTGGACTCATGCTCCAATTTGCGAGGTTGAAGCTTGGTAGTCCGCATTTTGAGCAACACCCACTGTTAGTCTGCAACACCTATTATTTCTCTCTGCGTTGTTAGGAAGAGCCGTCAGTAAGCGTTTCACTGTTAATCTACACCCGTTGTTTACCAAGCATGTGATTTGAATTGATTTTAGCTGATAGCTTTAAATGACCGACATCAGACGCTTTCCCAGCCGACAGTGTAAAGGCAGTTGGAAATACTCTGTGGTGGATAAGGATCAAATGATACATCTTTATGCTTTGGGACCGTCACCCGTTCAGGGGATCAAATATCCACTCACTAGTGGACTTGGAGCTTGTGGATTAGCTCAATGCCGATTAGATACAACATGTGACCTTTGGTCCAAAGAGTAAAAACACACATTCTATTCAGAAAGCGGATGATGTCACAGAGTTCTTGCCACTGTGACCTATTCAACCCAACTCTAACTCTCTAGCTATTTAAAATACTAACGATCCAAGACCACTTGCAGTTGGCTGATAGTGGACACTGGACAGGTTAGGTTTATATGGATGAGATGGATTTCAGAGTAAGATCATTTTTCATTTGTTAAATTGGCAGCTAAGCACCAATCATCATGTCACAAAATGAAGACCATTGATATTTACTGGAAAGGAGAAATCAGGCTCATCACCGTGCACATTCACCACCATGTAGCCACCAAGTCACAGTGGGAGGACCAGACAACATAACAAGTACCTTAAGTATGTGTTGATCAATCATTTAAGAAAATAATTGTGAAATCTATAATTTATTTGGGTGTGTTGTCAGGGCTCTAATTGAGGGGATGAGGGAGCATACGACAAAAATATTTAGCAGTGCGACGAGGAGTTATATTTTGGGAGCACTGTGCGACTATGAAAATAAAAAATGTTTTAAAGATAAGGGCTCGCTGTACCGTTGTTTCAAAGTACCCATTACTACAGTGAAAACAACTTGCTTCTAGCAAAAAAAAGATCTGTCCCATATTACCGGTGCAATACTTTTTATCTTCCAATAGGAGGATCGCCGAGAACGCTTTTTCCATCCATAAACCATGTTGTGGGCAGTTCTAAAACTACTCGCACATCGACGTTGTTAACCTTTTTTTTATTTTTTTTTACACTTTAGAGCATGTTACCTCATTGGCTAGCTAGCTAACAACCTTGTTAACTTTACTAGTATATCCAAACATTTGAGGGCACAGACAGAAAGATAGCTTCTTAAAGGAGATCAATGATCATAGATTAGCGATGTGCAGTTTGAGTTATGATTCGTTTTTCTGAGGGATGGGTTAATTTGAGTTGTTACTTTGACCTACAAATGCTGGCTGCAATAGAGTAGCACAGTATGAGTCATAATACCCATAAAACCTAGTGGTCAAAACAGGGAAACGGCTCCAATCGTTTTCTCCACCATAAATTTTTCCCCATAGAGGATTTTAGAAACACTTAAAATAAGGGCTGTGTTCTGCGTAGGCTCACCCTGACATGATGTCTTGATAACCTTGTAAATCTCTCTGGGACAAGTTAACTTATCTATTTATGGCTCTACTTACTGATTTTGAAAATGCCAATTAGCATCAGTTGGACCTTATGTTGGGGACAATAAAAAGGACACTCTAAAATGTGCAGTTGTATTACACAACGCCACAGACGTCAGAAGGGGCGAGCAATTGACATGCTGACTGCAGGAATGTCCACTAGAGCAGTTGCCAGAGAATTATATTAATTTCTTTATCATCCCTCCAATTTTGTTTCAGAGAGTTTGGCAGTACCTCAAACCAGCCTCACAACCGCAGACCACGTGTAACCATGCCAGGCCCTCCACATCCGGCTTCACCCCCACGTGTAACCATGCCAGGCCCTCCACATCCTGGTTCTTCACCTGCGGGGTTGTCTGAGACCAGCCACCCAGACAGCTGATGAAATTTCGGTCTGTAATAAACACTTTTTGTGGGGGAAAAAAAACCTCATTCTGAATGTCTGGGTCTGGCTCCCAAGTGGGTGGGCCTATGCCCTCCCAGGCCCACTCATGGCTGTGCCCCTGCCCAGTCATGTGGAATCCATAGATTAGGGCCGAACGAATTTATTTCAATTGACTGATTTCTTTATATTAACTGTAACTCAGTAAAATCTTCGGAAATTGTTTATATTTTTGTTCAGTACATTTACATATTCATTTTTTAGGGCACAATGTGCTTCTAAAGTAGTTACAGCCTATTTGAGTTCTCAATCCCTCCCAAAAGAATATATATAATTTGGAGAATAATAATATAATTTGGAGAATAATATCAAGATAAAATAAAAACATAAAAGAAAAGTGTTCTGTATAACAGAGGTCATCAATGTGGTCAATTCAGAATCACAAAACATTGATCAAATCAAATCAAATGTTATTTGTCACATACACATGGTTAGCAGATGTTAATGCGAGTGTAGCGAAATGCTTGTGCTTCTAGTTCCGACAATGCAGTAATAACCAACAAGTAATCTAACCTAACAATTCCACAACTACTACCTTATACACACAGGGAGGGATAAAGAATATGTACATAAAGATATATGAATGAGTGGTGGTACAGAACGGCATGGCAAGATGCAGTAGATGGTATAGAGTACAGTATATACATATGAGATGAGTACTGTAGGGTATGTAAACATAAAGTGGCATAGTTTAAAGTGGCTAGTGGTACATGTATTACATAAAGATGGCAAGATGCAGTAGATCACATATGTCAGAGTCAAGGCCCGCGGGCCACATCCGGCCCGCGAGAAGGTTTTTTACGGCCCCTGGGATGATCTTGATTTATTATTAGAACCGGCCCGCAGACCGCAGCAAGCCGGCAGCCCGCAGATCTTTTACACGCACCAATACTACATTTCCCACAATGCAACGGTGACGCACCGAGCAGTAGGCTGCTTCATTTCAATATTTATTGGCACAGCAGTCGTCAGCATCACAGTAAAATTAACTTTCAGATACCCATCAAAAATGGCAAAACGGAAGGTGGACACGTGAGAACCGGGGGTTTCAAACAAGGTGGGAGTCGAGTATATGTTCACGGAGGTAGCTGGAAAACCTGTGTGTCTTCTGTGTGGAGAAAGTGTGGCGGTACTGAAAGAGTATAATCTGAGACGACATTATGAAACGAAACACGCGACAAAAACAAGAATATGGACATGGAACAAAGGCTACAAAAGGCAGAGGAATTAAAACGAGGCCTCAAATCCTGACAGCTCTGTTCAAAAAAGCCAAATCACCAGGCCAGGCTGCTGTCAAGGCCAGTTTTATTTTGGCAGAAGAGATCGCTAAATCAGCCCGGCCATTTACGGAGGGGATTTCATCAAAAACTGCATGATTAAAGTTTATGACGAAGTTTGCCCAGATAAAAGGCAACTCTTTTTAAATGTGAGTCTGAGCAGAAACACCATTGCCGAGAGAGTAGACCAGTTGTCCATAATCTAAAAGAGCAGCTGTGTGAAAAAGGGAAAAGATTTCATTGCATATTCCTTGGCTGTGGATGAGAGCACCGACATTTCTGACATTGCCCAGTTGTCAATTTTCATCCGCGGAGTGGACTCCAGCCTAAGCGTGACAGAGGAGTTTTTGGCTTTACGTCCTATGCATGGCACAACTACGGGGCATGATTTGTATGAGAAGGTGTCAAGATGTGTAAATGAGATGGAGCTGCCTTGGGAAAAACGTCGTTGTGCGGTTTGACAACCGACGGAGCACCTGCGATGTGTGGACACAGGAGCGGACTGGTGGCGAAGATACGGGAAAAGATGCAAGAGGAAAACGCGACAGGTGAGCTGACAGCTTATCATTGTATCATACACCAGGAAGCGTTGTGCGGTAAAGCCTTGAAAATGGAGCATGTAATGAGCATCATCACGCGCACAGTTAACTTTATCAGAGCCAAAGGTTTGAATCACCGCCAGTTCAAGGCATTTCTGACGGAGTTAGAAACGGAGCATGGTGATTTGCCTTATCACACAGAGGTGCGATGGCTAAGCCAGGGAAAGGTGCTTCAAAGATGTTTCGAGCTTCGTGAGGAGATTTGTCTGTTCTTGGACAGCAAAGGGAAAGACACAACACAACTCTCGAGACGAAATGTTCTGTGTAAAATGGCTTTTCTGTGTGACATTACGAGTCATCTGAATGCAATGAACTTGCAGCTGCAGGGTCGGGATCATGTCATCTCTGATATGTACAGTACAGTGAAGGCATTTAAAACCAAACTGACTCTGTGGGAGACGCAGATGCGGAAAGAAAATTTGAGCCACTTTCCAGCTGCCAGACCATGAAAGAGAAGCTCTCTACCAGTGCGTTCCCGAGCGCACAGTTGGCTGATAAAAATAGGTATGCTTGCCGCTGACTTTCGACGCCGATTTGCTGACTTTGAAGCACAAAAAAGCAGGTTGGAACTGCTCGGTAAACCCATTTGCTGGTGACGTGAAGCTCACCACCAAACCTCCAAATGGAGTTGATTGACCTCCAATGCAATGATGCACTGAGGGCAAATATTGCGGCAGTGGGTGCTGCGGAGTTCGCCCGTTTTCCTCCCGACACAAGTGCCCAGCTGCGCATCCAGGCTGCTCAAACGTTGTCTATGTTTGGCAGCACATACCTGTGTGAACAACTGTTTTCTTTGATGAACCTGAACAAAACATCACACAGAAGTCGACTTACTGCTGAACACCTCCACTCAATTCTGAGGATTTCCTCAGCTCAGAGCCTTACCCCGAACATTGATGAACTTGGTAAAAGATGGGACACCACCAAGTATCACCCTCAACCTCAAACAAGTGAACATTACTGTGCAATCACATATTTAGAGTTTTTACTCAGTTCAAGTTTAAAAGTTAAAGTTTAATATTTGTTTTCACTGCATGTTACTTCTCCTTAAACAAAGTGTGTTTTTGATTAATAGATTTTTGCACTTTATTTTATTGTATTTCAATCCAATTATATTTTAAAAATAATTCAGTTGAGTGGATGATAGAAAATTGCTATTATTGTTTTTTCTTTGAAGTAAATTTAGCCCACTTTTGCTAAAATAGAAAAATATAGGCTACTGATGGTGCCTTGAATACCGGTTTCTTTCATTTAATGTTCATGTTATGGGATTTTTATATAAAGGAAATTTGTCTTTTGTGTCTGTTGAAAATTAAAGATTACTGACAGAGCCATAAGAAATATTGCTTTATTTATCTGATCATATTGGAATATATTTGTTAGGTTTTCAGTAGTTCAATTAGGTTCACTAGACTATATGCGTCATTTAAAAAATTTTCAATGAACATTCGAACAGTCGGCCCTCGGCTTGTAGCTAAATTTTTATTTGGCCCTCCGCTCATTTGACTTTGACACCCCTGCAGTAGATGATATAGAGTACAGTATATACATATGAGATGGGTAATGTAGGGTATGTAAACATTATATTAAGTGGCATTGTTTAAAGTGGCTAGTGGTACATTTTTCATAATTTCCATCAATTCCCATTTTTAAAGTGGCTGGAGTTGAGTCAGTATGTTGGCAGCGGCCGCTAAATGTTAGTGGTGGCTGTTTAACAGTCTGATGGCTTGAGATAGAAGCTGTTTTTCAGTCTCTCGGTCCCTGCTTTGATGCACCTGTACTGACCTCGCCTTCTGGATGATAGCGGGGTGAACAGGCAGTGGCTTGGGTGGTTGTTGTCCTTGATGATCTTTATGGCCTTCCTGTGACATCGGTGGTGTAGGTGTCCTGGAGGGCAGGTAGTTGCCCCCGGTGATGCGTTCTGCAGACCTCACTACCCTCTGGAGAGCCTTACGGTTGTGGGCGGAGCAGTTGCCGTACCAGGCGGTGATACAGCCCGACAGGATGCTCTCGATTGTGCATCTGTAGAAGTTTGTGAGTGCTTTGGTGACAAGCCGAATTTCTTCAGCCTCCTGAGGTTGAAGAGGCGCTGCTGCGCTTCTTCACGACGCTGTCTGTGTGGTGGACCAATTCAGTTTGTCCGTGATGTGTACACCGAGGAACTTAAAACTTTCCACCTTCTCCACTACTGACCCGTCGATGTGGATAGGGGGGTGCTCCCTCTGCTGTTTCCTGAAGTCCACAATCATCTCCTTTGTTTTGTTGACGTTGAGTGTGAGGTTATTTTCCTGACACCACACTCCGAGGGCCCTCACCTCCTCCCTGTAGGCCGTCTCGTCGTTGTTGGTAATCAAGCCTACCACTGTAGTGTCATCCGCAAACTTGATGATTGAGTTGGAGGCGTGCATGGCCACGCAGTCGTGGTGAACAGGGAGTACAGGAGAGGGCTCAGAACGCACCCTTGTGGGGGCCCCAGTGTTGAGGATCAGCGGGGTGGAGATTCTGTTACCTACCCTCACCACCTGGGGGCGGCCCGTCAGGAAGTCCAGGACCCAGTTGCACAGGGCGGGGTCGAGACCCAGGGTCTCGAGCTTGATGAMGAGTTTGGAGGGTACTATGGTGTTAAATGCTGAGCTGTAATCGATGAACAGCATTCTCACATGGGTATTCCTCTTGTCCAGATGGGTTAGGGCAGTGTGCAGTGTGGTTGCGATTGCGTCGTCTGTGGACCTATTAGGTCGGTAAGCAAATTGGAGTGGGTCTAGGGTGTCCGGTAGGGTGGAGGTGATATTGAGGAGAGAGGAATAGATTTTCTCATGGGTTAAAGTAAATATTCATATGTTTGCTATTTATTTAATAAGTAGTTGTATGATGGGAGTATTCATAAACAATTACTTTTATTGAAAAGAGGAAAGGGACAGCTTTATTTCAAGCCTATTTAAGTTTAGGTCAAGCCATGTGCTATCGAGCATCTTACTAACTAATGCTAACTAGCATTAGAGGGCTGGTTGTCACAATCAACCCCATTGTAACAATGTACCCAGTAAGCTAGAGGACGTTGGAAAGACACTTAGAATAATTTTTGGGACAACACAGTACAGTTTGATTCAGTTAAATACAGTACAGCTGATTTTAAATCTATAGTATATTAGAGTACAGTGCAGTTGCAATCAGAGTACAGTAGGGTTTCATTCAGTATTGTACAGTAGGATACAGTACTGAATACACACTACATTACTGCATTGTACTCAGCTGTGCTCTACTGTATCTTAATTTATTTTAAAATGTAACCTTTATTTAACTAGGCAAGTCAGTTAAGAACAAATTCTTATTTACAACGACAGCCTACCCCGGCCAAACCCGGACGATGCTGGG
The DNA here is from genome assembly GCF_002910315.2 of Salvelinus sp. IW2-2015. Lineage (NCBI taxonomy): Eukaryota > Metazoa > Chordata > Actinopteri > Salmoniformes > Salmonidae > Salvelinus > Salvelinus sp. IW2-2015. The sequence goes on along the minus strand of NW_019942876.1, from coordinate 150,679 downwards.
ACCTTTGTGCGGCGCCCTATGGGACTCCCAATCATGAGCCGGATGTGATCCAGCCTGGATTTGAGCCAGGGACTGTAGTAACGCCTCTTGCACTGAGATGCAGTGCCTTAGACCGCTGCGCCACTCAGGAGCCCAATAATGTGTGGTCCAAAATTGTGAAACGAACCTTTAAGATTCCTTCAGGTATGGTCCAATCCGGACCTGTTGGCCAAAATGCTGTCAATTGACAACGACTAAGTAACATTCTCACACACACTTGAAAAAGCAATCAATGTTTAACAAAAACAATTTAGTTAACAAAAATTGTTAACAGCTTTACTTTTCTTTTTATCAAATTATAAAATGTTAATTCAAATATCAGATGGTTTTTATTAAGCATTGATACGACAAATTGTAAAAACGACTATCAAAGCAAATATTCAAATATTCAGCCCAAAGTTTTAGAACACCTTGTCGTGTCTGACTATCATTAAATGTGAAGGCTTATTTTATCAAATCAATTCTGTAATTATTATGATTAGTTTAATCACGTAAACTTTAATTAACTAAGTTGGGGCACCACGGGAAAATGTATATAGAGTCTACTTCCCCGAATTGACTCTTCAGATGTTTTCATATCTTATCAATTAGTCTTCTATTAACGTATCAATATAACCTCATCAGTTCGCATTACTGAACGTCGCATACCTTTGGATATCGGCACGAAACCTAGCCTAAATTATGAATCAGCGATATACAAATTGGCTTAATTATTTATAAACCAACTAACCACAGAGATACATAAACAGTAGATATTGGTTACTAACAACGTAGATATTGGTTACTAACAACGTATTGATAAGACCCTAGTGGGCTAAACTGGTATGACAGCTTGGAAGACAATGGAAAGGGGTGGAACAGAAAAAGAGCGGGAAAGACAAAATGGATTCACTACACACAGTTCAGAATTATATTAATTGAAATCCTAATCCACATGAACAGCCGCTCATTCGAAAATAATTGCAATGTATACATTTACGCCTGTATGTCATTGTCTGTTGGAATCGCCGGTCCGTCTGCTGGAGTCAGTTCAGAGGCTCTGGTTAACTTCCCCAGAAGTCACAATGTCTTTCGTAGTTATCGCTTTCTCATCGGCTCTGGATAGTGTCTGTTGTATTGGATACGTCAGGCGTACAGATGGTCGTTGCATGGATTAGATGCCTCCGCGGTTGTCGATATTCTCGTACTAGATTTACGTAATTTCCAGCAGCAGTCTAGTAATTCTGTCTAGGATTTGCTCTTACTCTGTAGTGATCGATAGTCAGAGTTCAACCATTTCCTGCCGTGTAGCCAACGCTGCATGGTCTCCGTGGCCAATAGAGTTGTAGTTCTTAACCATTTCACATGTAGCGTCAGCTGCATGTTTTCTAGTCTGATGGCCTATAGAATTGTAGCCATTCCAACGTGGGGACTCAGTCTCGGCGTTCTGACTTAATGTAAATTTTGTAGGAAGTAGGTTTTAAACTCTGTGGGAAAAATAGTGGCAATTCCATGACGCCTGATGTAATAGCTGGCCTCACGGGGGCGTGACCACTGACGAGTTACAACTTTACATCTTAACAAGTTCCTCATTTAGAAGGTCTACAACACATTACATCTTCTCACAAATAGTTTCATATTGCATCATTTTATCCAACATCTAGATGTAAACCTAACAGCTGGAAAATGTACACTTTAAGAGATACAGTTGTGTTTCCTGTCCTTCATGAGGTCACCAAATGAAACTCGACATGACTGTCCCTTAAGTGTCCACAGACCATTCCCACATTTTCAAAACTAGAAATATTGTTTAATTATTCAAACTTTTGATGTCCAAGGGTCTGTGTTCCACAGTTTACAGTTGAAGTCAGAAGTTTACATACACTTAGGTTGGAGTCATTAAAAAACTCGCTTTTTCAACCACTCCACAAACTCCTTGTTAACTACAGTTTTGGCAAGTCGGTTAGGACATCTACTTTGTGCATGACAATTAAATTTTCCCAAACAATTGCTTACAGACAGATTATTTCACTGCATCACAATTCCAGTGGATCAAAAGTTTACATACTCTAAGTTGACTGCCTTTAAACAGCTTGGAAAATTCCAGAAAATTATGTCATGGCTTTAGCAGCTTCTGATAAATGATGTCAATTAGGCTGAGTCAATTGAAGGTGTACCTGTGGCTGTATTTTGAGCGTTTACCGTCAAACTCAGTGCCTCTTTGCTTGGGAAAATCTAAAGAAAATCAGCCAAGACCTCCACAAGTCTGGTTCGTCCTTGGGAGCAATTTCCAAACACCTGAAGGTACCATGTTCATCTGTACAAACAATAGTACGCAGTATAAACACCATGGGACCATGCAGCCGTCAGAATGTGTCTCCTAGAGATGAACGTACTTTAGTGCGAAGTGCAAATCAATCCCAGAACAGCAAAGGACCATGTGAAGATGCTGGAAACAGATAATAATCTATATCCACAATAAAATGAGTCCTATATCGACATATCCTGAAAGGCCTCAGCAAGGAATAAGCCACTGCTCCAAAACTGCCAAAAAAGCCAGACTACGGTTTGCAACTGCACATGGGGACAAAGATTGTACTTTTTGGAGAAATGTCCTCTGGTCTGATGAAACAAAAATAGAACTGTTTGTCCATAATGACCATCATTATGTTTGAAGGAAAAAGGGGGCGTTTTGAAAGCCGAAGAACACCATCCCAACCGTGAAGCACAGAGGTGGCAGCATCATGTTGTGGGGGTGCTTTGCTGCAGGAGGGACCGGTGAACTTCACGAAATAGATGGCATCATGAGGAAGGGAAATTGTGTGGATATATTGAAGCAACATCAAGACAGTCAGGAAGTTAACGCTTGGTCGCAAATTGGTCTTCCAAATGGACAATGACCCCAAGCATACTTCCAAAGTTGTGGCAAAAAGGCTTAAGGACAACAAACCCAAGGTATTGCAGTGGCCATCACAACGCCCTGACCTGAATCCTACAGAAAATGTGTGGACAGAACTGAAAAAGCGTGTTCGAGCAAGGAGGCCTACAAACCGGACTCAGTTACACAAGCTCTGTCAGGAGGAATGGGCCAAAACTCACCCAACTTATTGTGGGAAGCTTGTGGAAGGCTACCCGAAACGTTTGACCCAAGTTAAACAATTTAAAAAAGGCAATACTATGAAATACTAGTTGAGTGTATGTTAACTTCTGGCCCACTGGGAATGTGATGGAAGAAATAAATTTCACATTCTTAAAATAAAGTGGCGATCCTAACTGACCTAAGACAGGGAATTTTTACTAGGATTAAATGTCAGGAATTGTGAAAAACTGAGTTCAAATGTATTTGGCTAAGGTGCATGTAAAACTTCCGACTTCAACTGTATGTTGAATTTATTTTTATTATGTTAGAAATACTGTTCAATAAACAAAGACTTTACTTTTTCTACAGCTTTGTAAATTGCTTCAATTGTTGCTAAAAAAAAAGAAGTTTTTTTTTCATATGCCAACACTGACATCCAACCACGGGATGGAGCTCGTTGTCACAAGTGGACAGAGTGTGTTTGATGGCTTATATCCCTATATAACCATGTTAGAATGAAATAAGAGGATAGAAAAAGGGTCCCTATTTCAACCTAAGACCTTGGTCTTTCTCCTGATATTGAAAATACAAACATTGGAGGAGGTGGCCTCTCACAACGTTGAATGTTTTGATCTTTATACCGATCATTCATTGACTGAACATGTTTAAAAATATACACTGCTCAAAAAAATTAAGGGAACACTAAAATAACACATCCTAGATCTGAATGAAGGAAATATTCTTATTAAATACTTTTTTCTTTACATAGTTGAATGTGTTGCACAAATCACACAAAATTATCAATGGAATCATTTTATCAACCATGGAGGTCTGGATTTGGAGTCACACTCAAAATAAAGTGGAAAACACACTACAGGCTGATTCAACTTTGATGTAATGTCTTAAAACAAGTCAAAATGAGGCTCCAGTAGTGTGTGTGGCCTCCAGTGCCTGTATGCCTCCCTACAACGCCTGGGCATGCTCCTGATGACGTGCGGATGGTCTCCTGAGGGATCTCCTCCAGATGGACTAAAGCATCGCCACTCCTGGGTCTGTGGTGCAACGTGGGTGGCGTTGGTGATGGAGCGAGACATGTTGTTCCAGATGTGCTCAATTGGATTCAGGTCTGGGGAACGGCGGGCCAGTCCATAGCTCAATGCCTTCTCTTGCAGGAACTGCTGACACACTCCAGCCAATGAGGTCTAGCATTGTCTTGCTTAGGAGGACCCAGGGCCAACGCCAGAGATATGGTCACAAGGGGTCTGAGGATCTCCTCTCGGTACCTAATGGCAGTCAGGGTACCTCTGGCGAGCACATGGAGGGCTGTGCGGCCCCCCAAAGAATGCACCCCGCACCATGACTGACCCACCGCCAAACCGGTCATGCTGGAGGATGTTGCAGGCAGCAGAACGTTCTCACGGCGTCTCAGACTCTGTCACATGTGCTCAGTGTGAACCTGCTTTAATCTGTGAGAGAAGGGCGCCAGTGGCGAATTTGCCAATCTTGGTGTTCTCTGGAAATGCCAAACGTTGCACGTGTGTGGGCTGTAAGCACAACCCCCACCTGTGGACGTCGGGCCCTCATCACCCTCATGGAGTTGTTTCTGACGTGTGAGCAGCGACATGCACATTTGTGGCGCTGCTGGAGGTCTTTTGCAGGGCTCTGGCAGTGCTCCTCCTTGCACAAAGGCGGAGGTAGCGGTCTGCTGCTGGGTTGTTGCCCTCCTACGGCCTCCCCATCTCCTGATGTACTGGCCTGTCTCCTGGTAGCGCCTCCATGCTCTGGACACTACGTGACAGACACAGCAAACCTTCTTGCCACAGCTCGCTTGATGTGCCATCCTGGATGACTGCACTCCTGAGCCACTTGGTGTGGGTTGTTGACTCCGTCTCATGCTACCACTAGAGTGAGAGCACCGCCAGCATTCAAAATGACCAAACATCAGCCAGGAAGCATAGGAACTGAGAAGTGGTCTGTGGTCACCACCTGCAGAACACTCCTTTATTGGGGGTTTTCTTGCTAATTGCCTATAATTTCCACCTTTTGTCTATTCCATTTGCACAACAGCATGTGAAATTTATTGTCAATCAGTGTTGCTTCCTAAGTGGACAGTTTGATTTCACAGAAGTGTGATTGACTTGGAGTTACATTGTGTTGTTTAAGTGTTCCCTTTATTTTTTTTGCGCAGTGTAGTATTGTAAGATACTGGTGCTGAGAAATACACAGGCGAGTAAAAAGTGACAACCAACCCCGGTCTCCCCTATCAGATCTATAGGGAAACAGAGTGCCCCCTTGTAGATTTTTTGCTAGATAATCCCCCGTTAAATCTCCTGGAGGTAAGGAATGTTTTTCAGCTATACTAAGACAACTCTGAGTAGTTTCACATGAAGAGTTGGGCCTCAGTGATTTACATTTACATTTAAGTCATTTAGCAGACGCTCTTATCCAGAGCGACTTACAAATTGGAAAGTTCATACATATTCATCCTGGTCCCCCCGTGGGGAATGAACCCACAACCCTGGCGTTGCAAGCGCCATGCTCTACCAACTGAGCCACACGATTCACCCCATTTGGTTAATACATTTCCATACTGGCTGAATAACATAGCCTTCATAGGATATGTAAACTTTATATATTTTTAAAAAATAATAGGGAAAGAACTTGATCTTTGGTTACTTGTTGCGGTGCGTGGGAATTAATTCATGATAACTTAAGAGAATGCAGTGTCCTGGTTATTTTCTTTTTACACTTCGTTATTTGGAAAAGGCACCGGCACATCTGAGACACCTTGTTGCGTGGTAACAATGGGATAACGTGAAATAAGAGAGAAAACACGTCTCTTTAATTACCTTTCTTTAATTACCTCAATTACCTCTCAAAGTTAATATGTGGGCCAGAAAATGAGTGTTATCACTAACTAGGAATAAGAAAAGAAAAGAAAAACCAAAACAATACTTATGAAAATAACAATCTGATGCGAGAAGAAGCAAAGTCTCCATGAACACCAGCTAGAGGTCAGAGGTTAAATTACTCAGTGTGTTTCAAGTCAACATGTGATGAATTAAGACAACTCTGTTAATGTGCAACAACTCAGTAGTTAGCTATAGCTGGTGTTCCAGTCCATTTGCCTAACATATTACCATATTAGCTGAATAACTTAGCCTACACTGATGTGTACACTTCCTTAGCTTACACTGATGTGTACACTTCCTTAGAGAAACTCAACTGTGAATAAGTACTATGCTCTCATCTGGGTTTTAGTCAGATTGTGTAGTATATATATTTATATATACACTACACATAACACAGTAAAAAGTTTAGACACCTACTCATTCAAGGGTTTTCCTTTATAATAAGAATAGTGAAGACTTCAAAACTATGAAATAACACATTTGGTTACTATATGATTCCATAAGTGTTAAATCAAAATATATTTTATATTTGAGATCCTTCAAAATAGCCACTCTTTGCCTTGACAGGTTTGCATACTCTTGGCATTCTCTCAACCAGCTTCATGAGGAATGCTTTTCCAACAGTCTTGAAGGAGTTCCCATATATGCTGAGCACTGGTTGGCTGCTTTTCCTTCATTCTGCGGTCCATCTCATCCCAAACCATCTTAATTGGGTTGAGCTCGGGTGATTGTGGAGGGAGTGGCTTCCGTCTGGCCACCCTACCATAAAGGCCTGATTGGTGGAGTGCTGCAGAGATGGTTGCCCTTATGGAAGGTGCTCCCATATCCACAGAGGAACTCTGGAGCTCTGTCAGAGTGACCATCAGGTTCTTGGGACTTGGTCAGGGAGGTGACCTTCCCCCCAGATTGCTCAGTTTGGCTGGGCAGCCAGCTCTATGAAGAGTCTCGGTGGTTCCAAACTTCTTCCATTTAAGAATTATGGATTGGAGGCCACGGTGTTCTTGGGGACCTTCAATGCTGCAGACATTTTTTTGGTACCCTTCTCCAGATCTGTGCCTCGACACAATCCTGTCTTGGAGCTCTACGGACAGTTCCTTCAACCTCATGGCTTGGTCTTTGCTCTGACATGCACTGTCAACTGTGGGATCTTATATAGACAGGTGTGCCTTTCCAAATCATGTCCAATCAATTGAATTTACCACAGGTGGACTCCAACTAAGTGGTAGAAACATCTCATGGATGATCAATGGAAACAGGATGCACCTGAGCTCAATTTCATGTCTCATAGCAAAGGGTCTGAATACTTATGGAAATAAGGTCTTTTTTTGGGGGGGATTTGTGTTTCTTTTCTTTACTGTTTTCGCTTTGTCATTATGGGGTATTGTGCATAGATATTTATTTATTTTTTACGAATCCCCAGCAATTTTAGGATAAGGCTGTAATGTAACAATGCGGAAAAAGTCAGGGGGTACGAACACTTTCCAAAGGCAAGGTATATAGCCTCTACATGGGGCCTTGTACAGCAATAGGCTGAAATATGAAATGTCAACTTCCCTGTAACATAACAATGTCAGGTTATATGTTTTTTAAACATGTAAATAGGCCTACTGTAGATTCATATCCTTTAGAAGGGTTACGCTGAGATGTCGACTGCCCTGTAACAAGAAGGTTAAGCCTATGGATTGTCTCTAAGGCCCATGTTGTTTTTGGACTGGTCCTCAGAAACGTCTCGTCTTCCTCACACAGCTTWGTGAGTCTCTCACTCCAGTGCTACTTTGAGTGTACCCGCACGTGCGTTATAAAGAGATATGAGAATCCCTTATTCAGCACCTATGGATCTCAAACACAGCACGGAATGAAGAAGCAAGCATGACGTCCAAACTTAGAACCTCAACAACACAGGAACCTTGTCAAATGATCATTTGTTTCGAGAGGAGTAAATGGAAATGTTTAGTTTCCCACTTCAACCATCAATAGAAAAGTATTCCATTGAAATTGTTATGGTGCCCTGAGGGCTTATGTCCTGTGATTATGCTATGGTATAGATAACCCTATACATTGATCTCTCAAGCCAGGCCAGTCGGTCAGTGGGACAAATACATCTGTACCTGTGACGTTCACCTTTCAGGCCCAGAGAAAAGAGATGATTCATGGTGGCTTGAATTCGTGACTCACACTGTACACTGTTCTCGCAGTCTCATCAGTGGAACAAATTAATATTTACGTGATGACATTGACCTTTCACCTTTGAGGGCAGAGGATGAGAGATTACCAGCTGGCCAATATAGGGCCAGCGGTGGCTTGAGAATCTTGCGTCATTGCGCAATTCCCAACTGGGCCAAATGGACACATGGGTGGAGTAATCTTTAACATTCCGATAAGTGACTAATTATTTTAAAAAGTGCAAAATGACTGACAACATAAACAAATAGCTACATCTGCAATTACTTTTGAATATATTGGATCTTAGACTACATAACATACCTGGTTTCCGAAGACCCCGATGGAGCAAGCGGTGGACACCTCCTCCGATCCGAACCACACCGAGGCGATCTTCGACGGCATCCCGAGGATAAACACCTGCGCAAAGGAGCAGCAGAACTGTCCGAACATGGTGACCGCGAACAGGTCGGGTCTCACACTGGTCACTTTGATCCAAGTCCCCGCGCAATTCATGGCTGTAGCCACCAGCGCAATGACACGGAGCCCCTTCTTATCCAGTAACCAGGTGACCGGGAATATGAAGGGAATGTAAGTCAACATGTATATCATAGACATCCAATCTATAGTGAAAGAATCTACCCCGTAGAACTTCATAAAAATGTTGTTGATAATTCCGTACTGGATCCATTGGAACGAGTTACAGAGAGAATACGAGCTGAACAGCAACACGATGAACCATCGCCGCTTGTATAGTTTGATGGTTTGGTTTGTATCTTCTCTGTTCTGGAGTCGTATCTTGTGCTCCATGCGCACGTCCTCGCTGTCAACGGCATACTTCATAATTGTAATTTTTTCCAGATCTAACACATCTTGATTGTCGTTGATTTCGCCATAAACCAAGGAGGGTTTTTCATTTTCGCCACTCATGTTGAAGTTTAATTAAGGACGGGCAGGTGAATACACTACAGACACGTATGCCTCTTACATTTTAGTGAGAGTTCGGACCAGCCTGACTATGCGACAGCTCCCAGATCTTTTGACAGTACTCTAGTTGGGACACAAGCCAAACCAGCTACACCACCTCTCGAAGTTCACCAATCAGAAACTACAACCGACACCACATTCTATTTGATGCCACGTTATCAAATAAAGTAGTTAAAAGCAAAGRCATTCCCTGAGAAGACAATGTGAAGTTTACGTTAGCTAAACAACTATTAAATAATTCGCTGTGCAAAGGGTAAACTAGACAAGCCACTCATAGACTACATTTACAAGTAGCCTGCATATGCGCACTTTTTCCTGTTGTGCTGAAGTTGACAAAAAAAAAGTAGCCTACTTTCACAAGCAGTTCAAACTCAACAAAATGTAGCCCTACATTTGTTTTTAAATAATGTATGGAGATGTCATTCTGTTCAGCGTCGAGCGAAGTATCAATGGGCCAGTTGGTTTTACATGGCCAGCTGTCTCGGGTGGGTGGAGATTTCTCTTAAGGACCAATAATGGGATGGTTTAAAACAGGCGTGACAGTTTGGCCTATGGGCTGCAAGGTTTAGTTTTTCCCCTTTCAATTTCAGCCCAAGTCCACCAGGTGTGAGGAATTCCTTACTAATTACGGACCTTAATTCATCACTCAAGTACAAGGGAAGAGCGCAAACCCACCAACACTCGGCCCTCCGTGGAATGAGTTAGACACCTGTGTTTTTAAAACGTTTAAATTCCACTCAGACGGACCACCGGGCCATGCAAAATGAACATGTCCAACGTAAACGCCCGTTTACGTCACCACGTAGGGCCAACCAACCCACTACCCAATGAACCCTCACTGCCGTCTGTGTTGAAATTGGGCACGATGGAGGAGGAGCTACATTTTGCAACCGAACATCCCGACCTTGGTTGCCGACTAAAATGATTCTACTATCAATGCCAAAATGCCATTTCTGCTGTTGGTGACAGGCTACACAACACACTTCCACAAAGCACCATCCACTGACCCAAGATAAAATGGAATACAATACAGTAGTTTAAAATGTAATATAATATGGAGCTGGAATAAAATATAATGGAATAGAATAACATTGAAAATGGCACGAATTAGAACAGATCATGTTACATGTTCATAAAATGTAAAGCAACCATTGGTCTGAAAACATGAGGCTTCCACCCAATGTTCCCTCTAAACTTGCATGCGTTAGCAGACTCGCTGTAGCCCCGAGACTGCGCACAGCTCACCCGGCTCTGCACACTCGCCCCCCCCCCGAGACTGCCGCACAGCTCCCCCCCGAGACTCGCACAGCTCCCCCCCCGAGACTGCCGCACAGGCTCCCCCCCCGAGACTGCCGCACAGCTCCCCCCCCCTGAGACTGCCGCCAGCTCCCCCCCCCCCCCGAGCTCCCCCGCACCCCCCCCCGAGACTGCCGCACAGCTCCCCCCCCGAGACTGCCGCACAGCTCCCCCCCCCCGAGACTGCCGACAGCTCCCACGAGACTGGCACAGCATTTAGCCACTTCAATGCAACATTATGAAAATGCAAGATATTTTGTTGTAAGCAAGATGTATAGGAATATACTTATATTGTGAATGACACCACATACTCCAGACTGGTGGGGCATAGGCATGGTGTAAAGTACTTAAGAAAAAAATTTTGAAAGTACTACTTAAGCATTGTTCCGAGTCGTGTGTGGTAGGTGGCAGGGAAGTCCCAGGCCGGAGGAGAGTCAAACTTGGTGGAATGTAGTTTATAAACTTTAAAAAAACATAACTCCAAAACCATGATACATAAAACAAAGTCATACAAGGACCGCGCACACCAACACAAAAAACTGAACAACAACAATCTCTGACAAAGACATGAGGGGAAAAAGAAGGTTAAATACACAACAGGTAATGAATGGGATTGAAACCAGGTGTGTAGGAAGACAAGACAAAACCAATGAAAATGAAAAATGGATCAATGATGGCTAGAAGACCGGTGACGTCGACCGCCGAGCACCGCCGAACAGGATGGCATCGACTACGGCCAAAGTCCGTGACACATTTTTTGGGGGTATTCTGTACTTTACTTTCCTATTTATATTTTGACAAATTTTACTTTTAACATCAGCTTACAATTCCTAAAAGGAATGTATGTACTTTTTACATTCTGACACAAAAAAGTATCGTTACATTTGAATGCTTAGCAGGACCAGGAAAAATGGTCTAGATCACCACTTATCAAGAGAACATCCCTGTTCAACCTACTAACTCTGATCTGCGGACTCACTAAACACTGGCCTCATTTGTAAATGATGTCTGAGTGTTGGAGTGGGCCCCTGGCTACTGTAAATAATGTCTGAGTGTTGGAGTGGCTCCTGGCTATCTGTAAATATGTCTGAGTGTTGGAGTGGGCCCCTGGTCTATCTGTAAATAAGTCTGAGTGTTGGAGTGGCCCTGGCTATCTGTAAATGATGTCTGAGTGTTGGAGTGTGCCCCTGGCTATCTGTAAATGATGTCTGAGTGTTGGAGTGTGCCCCTGGCTATCGTTACATTTTTTTTTTTTTACTAGAAAATGGTGCCATATGGTTTGATTAAGGAATTTGAAATTATTTATACTTTTACTTTTGATACTTAAGTATATTTTAACAATTTACTTTTTTACAAATTTACAATTTACTGACATTTACTTTGGTACTTAAGTCGATTTTAAACCAAATACTTTTGGATTTTTACTCAAGTAGTATTTTACTGGGTGACTTTCCCTTTTATTTTAGTCATTTTTATTACAGTATCTTTACTTTTACTCAAGTATGACAATTGGGTACTTTTTCCACCAATGGGCATAGCCAATCAGAGCTGCAGTAGGCCTATATGCAAATAAACTATTGCCATTTATGGATCTGTGTCGTATACTTTGAACTGGATTGTGTTTACAGCTGTGGTCATAAGTAGATTTGTTTTATTTATTTTGTATTTAACCAGGTAAATCAGTTAAGAACAAATTCTTATTATTCAATGACGGCCTACCCTGGTCAAACCCTCGCCTACCCTGGTCAAACCCTCGCCTACCCTGGTCAAACACCCCCCTACCCTGGTCAAACCCTCCCCTAACCCGGACAACACTGGGCCAATTCTGCACCGCCCTATGGGACTCCCGATCACAGCCGTTTGTGATACAGCCCACGATCGAACCAGGGTCTGTAGTGAAGCCTCTACCACTGAGATGCAGTGCCTTAGACCACCGTGCCACTCGGGAGCCTTATGATGCATTTGTTTTGAGATCAAAGCGAGAGCTGCATGCAGCCACGTGTGCACATTGTGTTCATATCCTTTGCTAGTTAGTGAGTTATTAGCCCAGTTATATATAATTTGTAGTTAACAATGGGGGAGTGATTGCTTCCTACAAGAGAACAAAACGTGTACATTTCTAGACATCTTTGAAAAATAAGTCAGATAAACAGATTTTTTTTTTTGGTCTTAAAGGGGCAGTGTTGTATTTTAAGACAGGCTTGAATAAGCTTAGTAGCCAATAGGCAGAGGGTAGCTTAATTGGTCTGATTCTCTGTAATAATGGTATGGGAATAATAATGCATTATATTTTGTAAAGAGGTTTCTTGCATCAAACAACACAATGTTTTCAGTCACCTCCTTGTCTGAAGGACAAATGGATTAACAGGTTCATGTCAAGCTCTGCATGTTATTTTCTCTCAAAAGTCTCATGGAATGTAGGCCTGCATTGAACACCACACATTGGCWGCTACTGTAGGCTGAATGATAGAACASCTATTTCCATGTTAAAATGTTATGGGATGCATTTTCTCCATTGTTTTTTGATGGTAGGCCACTCTGGTAGGACTACATTATGATCAAATAGCCACAGTAGCCTACTTGACCACTGTTATAACTCTAACTTAAAGTGGGTACAGCCTCAGTGTTCACAGTAAAACTGTAACTGAAAGCAGGTACTGCCTCAGTGTTCACATTAAAACTGTAACTTAAAGCGGATACAGTCTCAGTGTTCACAGTAAAACTGTAACTTAAAGCAGGTACAGCCTCAGTGTTCACAGTAAAACTGTAACTTAAAGCGGATACAGTCTCAGTGTTCACAGTAAAACTGGAACTTAAAGCGGGTACAGTCTCAGTGTTCACAGTGAAGGCACGCTGAAAGTTGCACAGAATTTTCACAATGTTCATGTTTGCCCTCAGCAGACCTGATATTTGCTCAGGGCCGATAACATTGCTTCCACCCCAAAAATTCACTATTTTGCATTTCAAAACAATTTCTAAGTTTCTATCTTTATTTTTAAATGTACAGTAAGACAACATTTAAAAATATATATTTTTTAATACAACATTCAAAGAAATTCATTCAAAAAAGTACAAGCACTATACTACTGATGGTAAACTAAAACATTTATTTATTTATTTCACCTTTATTATGTCCTGTCTCAGTGCCAGTCTATAAGATAATCATCTACATCAGAGCATACAATGCATACTGTACCTTAACAAGGCTTACCCTTAATTACTTATAGGTACACGACTCCACCTTGTGACCATTAAATAATAGAAAAAATGAATTCAAGATGATTCGAATGTAGACTCTTGAGTTAATAAAGTTATGTTCAAACTGTTTCACTTTAGGCAGAATGTACATGTATTCAAATCAGACTAGAAAAGCAGCTGTTTCATGGGAAGATAGTAAAATAATGTACACGTCATTGAGTAATCCAAAGCAATTTTCCAATGCTCCAATCAGTCATATGCAATAGTGGTAGTTCTGAACATGAGAAATGTACACAAAAAAACCTAAAGGCTGGGATGATACCAGTATTGCGATATTTGTTTCTATGGCAAAAAAGGAAAACACGAACCAGATCAGATTATTTGGTCCTTTAAAAACCTGCTGTATGTAAAATATTGTGATATAGTCTGGTCCTAAACCTGCTGTATGTAAAATATTGTGTGATATAGCCTGGTCCTAAACCTGCTGTATGTAAAATATTGTGTGATATAGCCTGGTCCTAAACCTGCTGTATATAAAATATTGTGTGATATAGCCTGGTCCTAAACCTGCTGTATGTAAAATATTGTGTGATATAGCCTGGTACTAAACCTGCTGTATGTAAAATATTGTGTGATATAGCCTGGTCCTAAACCTGCTGTATGTAACACATGTTGTGATATAAGTCTGGTCCTAAACCCTGCTGTATATATGTTGTGATATAGCCTGGCCTCAACCTGCTGTATGTAATAATGTTGTGATATAGCCTGGTCCTAAACCTGCTGTATTATGTTGTGATATAGCCTGGTCCTAAACCTGCTGTATATATGTTGTGATATAGCCTGGTCCTAAACCTGCTGTATATATGTTGTGATATAGCCTGGTCTAAACCTGCTGTATGTACTATATGTTGTGATATAGCGCCTGGTCCTAAACCTGCTGTATATATGTTTGGAATATATGCCTGTCTGCCGCGTGCCTTAAACCTGCGTAGTATATAGTTTGATATAGGCCTGGTCTAACCTTGCTGTTATTGTGAAAAACCATATATGTTGTGATATAGCCTGGTCCTAAACCTGCTGTATATATGTTGTGATATAGCCTGGAAAATAACTATATGTGACTCTGGATGATAACATAATGATGTTTGTTTCCAACATTAAGGCTGTTTTACTAAAGAAGTTACATCTGCTTTGTGTTTTGTTCCCTTGCCACAATACTAACAAGTATTGCGATACTACTATCGTCCCAGTCCTAGCGTCAAAACGTTGTAATAGGCCTATATAAATTACTTGAAACGTAAAAACGGAATAATTTCATTGTTGTGTAAATCTCAATAGTACAATAAAAAATCATTCAATCATGCTGGTTTAATGTCCTGTAGATGTGGACTATTGGCATAGTCGAGGCATTGATTCTATGGTCGAGTCATAAATGTGAAATTACCATCTATGTGCTTTTTTTACACAATTCTGATCTTTTGTCATGAATTATTTTTTTGACCAATCAGACATTTTGACAATAATTGGGCAAAAAGATCAGAATTCGGCTGCCTGTGTAAAAGAAGCCTTTGTCATCTTTTAAATATCAGAAAATTGTTGATCTGATGCAAAGACATCATTCATGAGTGCTGCCTGTTCCGTTGAAACAAAGAAACCATTCATTAACTTCATCCTGTTCAAGTGTAGCCTCTTGAAACCAGGCTGACCTGGTTCAGCGAGGCTAGTTCAAGTGGCTCTCTTCACCCACTTTATCAAGGTCAGTAAACCTCTCCAGCGTCTCTTTAGCACCCCCTGGTGGCCGGTGGTGATCAGTGCTGGTAGTGCGACACAGCGATGCTGTGCTGCTGGTGGAAGACGTTGCTCCCGTGATGGTGGGGGGAGACGGAGTGATGATGGGGGGAGTAGATGAGGTCAGGGGTCATCTGGGGGGGCAGGCCAGTGCAGAGAGGCTCATGGGTAGTCAGGACAGAGGAGAGATACTTGGCCTCTTCTTTGAGTTTCTTCACCTCCTTCCTCAGAGCCGCGTTCTCCTTCTCCAGGTTCTCACTCTCCTGAAGCAACAGGAACCAATCAGTCAATGAAATGTACGTATAAAGGCACTTTTACATCACTAGGTAGTACAAAGTGCTTTACAGTAACTCAGCCTGCTTTACAGTTACCCAGCATGCTTTGCAGTAACTCAGCCTGCTTTACAGTTACCCAGCCTGCTTTACAGTAACTCAGCCTGCTTTACAGTAACCCAGCCTGCTTTACAGTAACCCAGCCTG
>NW_019942876.1:126900-134157 GCF_002910315.2 Salvelinus sp. IW2-2015 | reverse complement strand
ACTCAGCCTGCTTTACAGTTACCCAGCCTGCTTTACAGTAACTCAGCCTGCTTTACAGTAACCCAGCCTGCTTTACAGTAACCCAGCCTGCTTTACAGTAACCCAGCCTGCTTTACAGTAACTCAGCCTGCTTTACAGTAACCCAGCCTAGACCCCAATTAGCAAGCTGCAGCACAGTAGCAAGGAAGAAACCTGCAGAGGAACTAGACTCAGGGAAGGCCCATTTCTTCTTTGGAATCAGTCAAACTTGAATAAATAAATGAAAGGAGCTAATGACCTCATAATCAAATGGTCGCAACTGAAATTTCAGTATGAATTCTTCTCTGTACAGCGAAAGTACACAATGCAACTGTTTTGTGGCCCTGCTATGCTGAATACCAATGACCTGTATGGTTCGACCATGGGTTGCCCGGGTTACAACTCAGGCCATCGTTTAAAAAAAAAACCCCAAGGCATCATCAATCTCTATAACTTCAGCCTTGATGGGAAAAATAATCTTCTCGTCTTTTTTTTGTGCAGCAAGGCGTCGTTCTTCTGAACTCAATCAGATCAGATTTCAGAGTCAATGACCTTTGTGAAAAACCCAGTATGTGGGTGGTGGTGCTGTGGTGGTGGTTGGTAGATCCAGTCAATGTCATTATTCTATGTAAACCACCTGGTCTAGTTCTGTGAGACTGCTTATTCACCAGCTCAGGCTTCCTCGCAGAGCGTATTAGGGAGGATGGACCAATGATGGCTCAGCACAGGCCTCCTTGCAGAGCGTGTTAGGCTAAGCATATTTTGTGGTTTTATGGGTTTCTTCAACTCGTTTGATAAACAGGAAGTTGAATTTTCCCTCACTGTGACACGTTTCCTGTTTCCTGAGTAGTAGTCTCTCTCTCTCACTCTCTCCTGTGTAAATTAGGTTTAGTAGTAAACCGTGGGCAGTAGGGGAGAGAACGGCTGTCATTTCTGGTAAAGGACCCGTGTCAGTGGGTTGTTGGCCTAAGTGACGTGAGCACTGGGGTTTACCCAGGCCTGTCTCTGACAGGAAGGCCACACTGCGCAACACTCTCTATCTTCCCTCCTCTAACCCTGGCCCTGTCTCGACCTTTAGAGGAACACAGTGGAACCTTTTCTGTCTAACTTGTCTTGTTTCCCACATCTCTGGGAGTAAAAGGCCATCGTCGTCCCACGAACACGCAGAGCTCATGTCTGACAGGCCTGATCATCTGGCCCTGTGCAGGCCCACACTGTAATGGAACATTTACAAACGTACCTGAGGACCTCAGAGGAAAAAGACAACAGAGGAAAAAAATACAATGTTGAATTGTTGTAGATTAACAAAATTGTCTTTCTAAACCAACTGAGAAAAAAAWTTCTCAAGAGTTTAAGATGTTTTCTAGCAGCTCTAAATACATTGATTTTCATTTTGACACCATAGACCTTATGTAGAAAGCATCCTCAGCAGAACTGCATGGTGTCCCATTGATAAACTCGACTCTCTTCAGAACTGCATGGTATCCCATTGATAAACTCTACTCTCTTCAGCAACACTAACCGCTAAGACTAAATGTATTTGTAGCTTCTACAAACGGAAATAGGTGTTCTTTACTAGACTCTGCCAAGCGACAGAAGTGAAAGTCAATGACTAAAAGCTAGCCAGTCAATGAACAGAAAGAGACGTTGAAATGAAAGTGATTGTGTGCTTTTCACTTTGACTATTACCTGAAATATCTTCAGTCACGTGCTGTATTACTGCTTTATAACCTGCTGTATTACTGCTGTATAACCTGCTGTATTACTGCTGTATTACTGCTGTATAACCTGCTGTATAACCTGCTGTATTACTGCTGTATAACCTGCTGTATAACCTGCTGTATAACCTGCTGTATTACTGCTGTATAACCTGCTGTATTACTGCTGTATTACTGCTGTATTACTGCTGCTAACGTGCATCCTAAATTACACAGTATTCCTCTATGAAGTGCACTACTTTTGACCAGAGCCCTGGTCAAAAGTAGTGCACTACATAGGGAATAGGGTGCCATTTAATACCAACTGATATTAACATTCAGTGTAATAATCATTAGTGCTGGTCAGTGGGTTTCTGACGCCCACGTGTGATAATGAATACTCAGTACCGCAGCAAACACACACAGGCAGAGATATGGCCACGTTTGTATCCCAAATGCACCCTATTCTCTATTTAGTGCACCAGGGCTGATAGGTATCACAATCAGAAGTAGTGCACTATATAGGGAATATGATGCCATTTGGGATGAGCCCTAAGTGATGAGCCCAACAGAAGCCATGATGACACATCACCACATGGTCCATCAGCGCTTTGTCAATACCATCTTATACAGACCAATACCATCTAATAACAGACCAAGCACCATCTATTACCAGAACCACACTGACCAGCCACAGACCAGCATGACCAATACCATCTAATACAGACCAAATACCATCTTATACAGACCCAGCACTGACCAATACCATCTAATACAGACCAATACCATCCTTATACCGAGCCAATACCATCTAAATACAGACCAGCACCATCTTATTACAGACCAGCACTGACCAGCACAGACCAGCACTGACCAATCCCAATCTAATACAGACCATTTACCATCTTTATTACAGACCAGCACTGACCAGCACAGACCAGCACTGACCAATACCATCTAATACAGACCAATACCATCTTATACAGACCAGCACTGACCAGCACCGACCAGCTCTTATACAGACCAAACACAGAACCAATACCATCTTATTAACAGACCAGCACAGACCAATACCATCTTATACCAGACCAGCACAGACCAATACCCATCTTATACAGACCAAACACAGACCAATCACCATTCTTATACAGACCAGCACAGACCAGCCCATCTGTATACAGAACCAGCATCGCATCTTATACAGACCAGCACCATCTTATTACAGACCACACCATCTTATACACACCAGCACCATCTTATACAGACCAAGCACCATCCTATACAGACCAGCGCTTTGTCAATACCATCTTATACAGACCAACACAGACCAATAGCATCTTATACAAGACCAGCCACAGACCAATACCATCTTATACAGACCAGCACTGACCCAGCACTGACACATCTTATACAGACCAACACAGACCAATACCATCTTATACAGACCAGCACGACCAATACCATCTTATACAGACCAGCACAGACCAATACCATCTTATACAGACCACGCACAGACCAATACCATCTTATACAGACCAGCCACAGACCAGCCACCATCTTATACAGACCAGCACCATCTTATACAGACCAGCACAGACCAGCACCATCTTATACAGACCAGCACCATCTTACAGACCAGCACCATCTTATACAGACCAGCGCTTTGCAATCCATCTTATCAGACCAACCGGCAACCATCTTATACAGACCAAGCACAGACCAGCACCATCTTATACAGCACCAGCACAAGACCAAGCACCATCTATACAGACCAGCACAGACCAGCACCTCTATACACAGACCACAGCACACAGACCAGCACCATCTTATACAGACCAACACAGACCAATACCATCTGTATACAGACCAACACAGACCAAAACCATCTTATACAGACCAACACAGACCCAATACCCATCTCTATACCAGACCAACAACAGACCAATACCATCTTATACAGACCAACACAGACCACACCATCTTATACAGACAACACAACCCAATACCATCTTATACAGACCAACACAGACCAATACCATCTTATAGCAGAACACACACCATCTTATACAGACCAGCAAGACCAGCACAGACCATTACCATCTTATACAGACCAGCACAGACCAGCACCATCTTATACAGACCAGCGCAAACAGCGCAGACCAGCACCATCTTATACAGACCACACCTATCTTATACAGACCAGCACAGACCAGCACCATCTTATACAGACCACGCTTTGTCAATACCATCTTATACAGACCACACCATCTATACATTTACATTTACATTTACATTTACATTTTAAGTCATTTAGCAGACGCTCTTATCCAGAGCGACTTACAAATTGGTGCATTCACCTTATGACATCCAGGTGGAACGGCCACTTTACAATAGTGCATCTAAATCTTTTAAGGGGGGGGGGTGAGAAGGATTACTTTATCCTATCCTTAGGTATTCCTTAAAAGAGGTGGCGTTTCAGGTGTCTCCGGAAGGTGGTGATTGACTCCGCTGTCCTGGGCGTCGTGAGGGAGTTTGTTCCACCATTTGGGGGGCCAGAGCAACACACCATTATACAGACCAACACAGACCAATACCATCTTTATACAGACCAGCACCATCTTATACAGACCAGCACCATCTTATACAGACCAGCACCGATCTATACAGACCAGCACCATCTTATACAGACCAGCACAGACCAGCACCATCTTATACAGACCAGCACAGACCAGCACCATCTTATACAGACCAGCCACAGACCAACACCATCTTATACAGACCAGCACCGACCACACTGGACCACCACACCAGACCAGCACAGACCAACACGACCACACTGACCAACACAGGAGCACACCAACCACTGACCAAACACGACCAAACACAGACCAACACAGACCAACACCAACCAAACACAGACCAAACACGAGATTTCCAACAACACAGCTTTTTCTTTACAAACCTTATCTTTGCTGAGTTTCCCCCGGCCTAATAAATCAATAATCAGTCTGGGTGTCTGATTGGTTATGTAGTAGTCTCGTTTACTGACTTTGTGGTAGCCTGAGTGCCAGTCTGTTTGTGCTATCATGCCCGTAGTGACCTGCAGTGCCAGTCTGTTTGTGCTATCACGCCCACTCCATGCTTGGCTTGACAATGAGCAATGAGTTGGCAAGAGCACAAACAGATCTGCGGACCAGTCTTATAGAAAGGAGACAACAGATCTGGACCAGGCTATTGAAGGAGACAACAGTCTGGGATCCAGTTCTATAGGAGGACAACAGAATCTGGGACCAGGCTATAGAAGGAGACAACAGATCTGGACCAGTGCTACAAACGGAGACAACAGATCTGGGACCAAGTCTATAGAAGGAGACAACAGATCTGGCGACCAGACTATAGAAGGAGACAACAGATCTGGGACCATTCTATAGAAGGAGACAACAGATCTGGGACCAGGCTATAGAAGGAGACAACAGATCTGGGACCAGGCATATTGAAGGAGACATACAGATCTGGACAAGCCTTATAGAAGAGACAACAGATCTGGGACCAGGCTATAGAAGGAGACAACAAGATCTTGGGACCAGACTATAGAAGGAGACAACAGATCTAGGACCAGGCTATAGAAGGGAGACAACAGATCTGGGACCAGGCTATAGAAGGAGACAACAGATCTGGACCAGCGCTATAGAAGGAGACAACAAGATCTGGGACCAGTCTATAGGACAAGACAACAGATCTGGGGACAAGGCTACAGGAGACAAACAGATCTTGGACAAGGCTACAAACGGAGACAACAGATCTGGGACCAGTCTATAGGAGACAACAGATCTGGACAAGGCCTACAGGAGACGAACAACGCATCTGGGACAATGGCTACAGGGAGGACAAACAGATCTGGACAAGGGCTACAGGAGACAACAGATCTGGCGACAAGGCCTACAGGAGACAACACATTCTGGGACCAAGGCAACAGGAGTACAACAGCATCTGCGGACCAGGCTACAGAAGGAGCCAAACAGATCTGGACAAGGCTATAGAAGGAGACAACTGGTCTGCGGGAGCCAGGCTATAGAAGGAAACAACAGATCTGGGACCAGGCTATAGAATGAGACAACAGATCTGAGACCAGGCTATAGAAGAAGACAACAGATCTAGGACCAGTCTATAGAAGGAGACAACAGATCTGGGACCAGGCTACAGAAGGAGACAACTGGTCTGGGACCAGGCTAGACTTTTAGAGGTTATAAATCGGCTTTTGGGGTGACCCTGACAAAGTTTGCAACTTCACCATGCAGATTTTGGGAACACTGCATGTGTGGACTGTGTATTTGTTTTATTCAGGCCACAACCGACTCACTGCTAGTTTGACAAGTCCAGTCGTACTTGGATATGGTGCCACACATTTGGCCTGGTGGATAGTCATCCTAACTCATAGCCAGACATGGTGCACGCCTCAGTGTGTTGCATTGTGGGTAGTCATCCTCACCAGGTGTAGACTGTCTGCCTTCTGGGTCTGTCTCATCCTGCTCTTCTGGGCAGCGATACGGTTCTTCTCTCTTCTCATTACCTTCTTGACGTTGTCTGAGGAGCCCTGGGGAGAGATACGGGGAAGTCATCTTCCTGTCAGGACGTTAACTGTCGCTCACCCTAACTAACTTACACTAAATGGGTGGAGTATTAGGGTTCATTCAAGTATACAGTAGATATTGTAGATTGAAAATGTATAACCATGCAGAACAGTGTTTAGACAGTTCTAGGATTCAGACATCTCTTTGGTGCATGACTTGACCCTGATGCAGCATTTCTACATAGCTGAGTTATTCTGATACCATGAGAACTGAAGTATTCAGGACATGAAACAAGGCGTGATCTGAGACCAACCCACCCCGACTCAACCCGACTAAACCCTTCCCCCGCTAGTGCAATATTGCAATGTTAAGTATATCAGCTCATCCCTTCATCGAACGGCCTTGATGCCCAGAACACACCTGAATTTACAAACAACTGTCGTCAAGGAAACTCCTCATTGTTGTCATGTATGATTCTACATTTGTACATGATTCTAAATTTCTGCGTAATTCTACATTGCTACGTGATTCTACATTTCAATCTAAAGCAAAATACTACGGAAGAAAGACGTCCTGGATGTCCAGTCATAAAAGAACCTCCAGACCCGCCAAAGCCTGTCATTTAACAAGCCATTGAGAGACGAGAGTTGAAAGTGACCCGATTTAAAGACAAGAAGAGGGATAACCCCATACAGAGAGTATATGATAGAGTACGATTGTGATGACTACTCCCCGACAACATGTAACTGAAAACGTGATTACAATGCCCCACATCCCAACGATTACACTTCATAACTAAATAAATGCGACAAAGAGAGAAAAGGTAATAAATAGAGAACCGGTTGTCCTTACCCGCCTGCTGCCCGTTGGCGAAGGAGACTTAGTGTAACTGGAGTCATTGCTGTCAGAGCTGTGAGCCATAGCCAACCACGTTGCGCCAAACCCTGTGCCTCTCTCCACTTCTGCTTTTT
>NW_019942876.1:123930-126875 GCF_002910315.2 Salvelinus sp. IW2-2015 | reverse complement strand
GATTTTGTTGTTGTTGTGCGAATGTTTGATGACACCTCGACAACTGGTGTGTGTGTGTGTCGCTGTGTGTGTTGCTTCGGCCCACAGAGGGTGCTAAGCTGTCGTGTGTGGTGTTCAAGCATATGTGTTGTGGTGTCGCTCACGGTGGGTGTGGTGTTCTGGCGGCGGCCAGAGGTGTGGCTAAGCTGGTCGGGCTCGTGTGTGGTGTCAAGCAGAGTATGCTAGGCTGAACTTGGTTTCTAATGGGATTAGAAAAACATTTCTCTCTTCTCTCTCTACCTCTCCGATGGCTCCTCTACTCTCTCTCTCCTCTCTCTCCGGTACCTGCTCTTCTGCTCCCTACCTCGGTTCTCTCTCTACCCTCTCCTCTCTCTCTCTCTTCTCTGTCTCTCTCTACCTCTCTCTCTTCCACGCCCTACCATTCCCTCTCTTCTTCGTTGAATATGTCTACGGAGCTGTACGTCATTCCTGTTCCAGTTAGCCTGTGCCTTCGTTGCGGTAATCAGAACCACTCTAACTCTCTCTTCTACTCGACGGCCGTATAGCCCATCCTACCGAGGAGCTATACCTCTCGCTCTCGTAAGTGGGAAGCCAGGACTGATGAATCACCTCTGCTGCTGAACTATGGGCTTCTCTGACTTCCTCTCGATATCCACTCTCTTCTCTTCGTGACCCATTCAGCTCCCTTTTCCTCTTCTTCTGCTCCACGCTCTCTCTTCTCTCTCTTCCCTTGCCACCTCTCTCTATCTCGCCTCTCGCTTGCCTCTGTCACCCTGAGCCCTTAGGTGACCTGCTCTACTCTTGCCGTCTCAGCCAATCTCCTTCTATTTCACACACACCACACACACACACACAAACACACGACACATCAGGCACCACACATAACACAACACATCACACACACCACACACACACCACACACAACAACACACACACACACACAGCACACACCATCAAGCACATCTATCTATCGAGCCACACACACACACACACTACATCACTACACACAAACACACACACCACTGTGTGCTGCCTAAGTATCATGTGTCAGCGTGTCTGTGGGTGGTTCGGTAAAAAAAAAAAATACAAAATAAAAAACAAAACCTGGGTTAGGACGCCATGACTGAAAGTCACATGACCCTTGGAAAGTTTGCACCTATAGGGGTATATCTCTACACTCCATACCAAGAACCCCCACATGAAGGTGCCATTCTTCTGTTTACAAGGGGAATCAACATAATCATTATCAGTAACAATTGGTGACTGATTAATAGCCTTGCCTCATGGGAATATTAGAAGGGGGTTTTTTTTTAGAATTCTATAATGAGATCACTTTACCAGTGATGCTTTGCTGATGGGTATGACGACTAATCATAATACTGTGTCTGCCTAATTATCAGTCAGCGTCTGTGGTGGTTTCTGGTAAAAAAAAAAAATACAAAATAAAAAACAAACTGGGTTAGTGACGCCAGACTGGAAGTCACATGACCCTTGGAAAGTTTGCATAGCGGTATCAACCTATAGGGGCATATCTACTACCAACCAAACCCCCACAGGAAGTCCATTCTTCTGTTTACAAGGGGAATACATAATATTATCAGTAAATGGACTGATAATAGCCTGTCTGGAATATTAGAAGGTAGAATGCTAGAATGAGACACTTACCAGTGGAGGCTGCTGAGGGGAGGACGGCTCATAATAATGGCTGGAACGGAGYGCATGGAATGGCATCAAACACCTGGAAACCATGGAAACCCTGTGTTTGATACCATTCCACTGATTCCACTCCAGCCATTACCACGAGCCCGTCCTCCCCCAAKTATTGGTGCCACCAACCTCCTGTGACTTTTAAACACAGTTTCATAGATAGGGATGGTGATTTATGAAATGAGAATACAGCAATTAAATGGACTAGGAATTGAAGAAATCTAATTGTAGCCATATTAGATATAAATACTTATCCTGGTCCCAGATCTGTTTTGTGCTCTTGCACACTCCACTGTGGTCGTTGTCAAGCCTAACAAACAGAGATCTGACAGTGGCCTAACGCATACTGGCTATAAGAAGAAGAAGGATGAGCATTCCTTCACCTACTAACAGAGCATCGACCATAGTGTAGTTTAGACTCCTCATGGATGACTGGGTCCTCACACATTTGCACATAGCTTTGGGGTTTCCGCCAGCCTACTCGACTCCTAGCTCAGCAGCCACTTCACCAGCTGTAGGGGAATAGTCACAAGGTGGTGAACATTGTGGGGTTTCCACCGGCCTACACAACTCCTATCTCAGCAGCCACTCAACCAGCTGTAGGGGGATAGTCACAAGGGGGTGAGACCTAGCACGCATTCCAAACGACACCCTATTTCCATTTATAGTGCCCACTACGTTTGACCAGGGTCCTATGGACCCTATGAACCTGGGTAAAAAGTAGTGGCATTATAAAGGGAATAGGGTGCACTATAAAGGGAATAGGGTGCACTATAAAGGGAATAGGGTGCACTATAAAGGGTATAGGGTGCACTATAAAGGGAATAGGGTGCACTATAAAGGGAATAGGGTGCACTATA
Organism: Salvelinus sp. IW2-2015; assembly: GCF_002910315.2. Classification (NCBI taxonomy): domain Eukaryota; kingdom Metazoa; phylum Chordata; class Actinopteri; order Salmoniformes; family Salmonidae; genus Salvelinus; species Salvelinus sp. IW2-2015. The sequence continues at coordinate 124,308 of NW_019942876.1, read as the reverse complement.
AAGGGAATAGGGTGCACTATAAAGGGAATAGGGTGCCAGTTTTGGAGATGAGACCCAGCCAACCACCCAGGTATGTATGAGGAGAACTAGTGGGGCTTCCCACATCCCCCCAAAAAACTTACTGTAATGGGCGATGTGTAAGGTAACCAACAGGAAGCCATCAATGAGAAACTCCTCTCTGCTTTACTGTAATGGGCGATGTGTAAGGTAACCATTTTGGTGGACTTCTGTTTCTCTGGGGTGGACTCTTCCATGTTTCTCGGGGTGGACTCTTCCTTGTTCTCTGGGGTGGACTCTTCCATGTTTCTCTGGAGTGGACTCTTCCATGGTTCTCTGGGTGGACTCTTCCATGTTTCTCTGGGGGTGGACTCTTTCCAT
>NW_019942876.1:113903-122396 GCF_002910315.2 Salvelinus sp. IW2-2015 | reverse complement strand
GGAAGAGTCCACCCCAGAGAAACATGGAAGAGTCCACCCCCAGAGAAACATGGAAGAGTCCACCCCCAGAGAAACATGTTCTGGAATTCAGAAGAGCTTAATGGACAAGACCAGAATCTATCCCAGAAGGCAGGCGTTTTTAATGCCCTACTGACCAGGGCCCAGTGCTGTGGTCACTCCATTCCTAGGAAATTCCTGTAGGAGGCGTCCAAATTTTTCAAGTAACCACAACCAGAATATTCACTATAGAGAATTTAATCATTGACCGGTAGATTTTTTAAAAGAAAGGTCTGGTTTTATCTTCATTTAATTAATTTAGGACTAATAATTGACCCTTCGCTAAGCCCCACCCAAGAATGTTGGGTAACCAATCACAGTGTTCCAATTAATTGCAACTGTCGTGAAGTCCAATACCTCGGACATGGTCATGTTTTTAAAGGGGAATGGAAACCCGGGCAGTGCTATCCGGGRTCCTTGGGACATCCGTATCCTAAACCCTACCCTTACCCTAACCATAACTTAACCCTAAACATAACCTTTTTACCTTAACCATTTTCAAATTCAACTTTAGAGGGGTAGGGACGTCCCAAGGATACCGGATAGCATGGACCATGGAAACACTAGGCTTTAGAACACCAACTAACTGTAAATCGCCATATTGCCATTGTTTCATCTCTGACACCTTTTTTTTTTATAACCAAACAACTGTCATTTACACAACTTCCGAATAAAGATAAGAGTATAACACATTTTTATTTTGGAAAGATTGAAAATCTGTAATCAGATTTTACTGTGAATGAGTTATAGTCGTTTTAGTGAACGGTGGTATTTTTCTATAATCCTATCAGCATGTTCTATTATCAGACATTTTCTTATCTGGATTGTATTTTAAACAAATACACTGAGTATCCAAAACATTAAGAACACCTTCCTAATATTGGAGTTGCACCGCCCTCCCTTTTGCCCTCAGAACAGCCTCAATTCGTCGGGGGCATGGACTCTACAAGGTGTCGACAGCGTTCCACATGGATGCTGGCCCATGTTGACTTCAATGCTTCCCACAGTTGTGTCAAGTTGGACCCAGCAACGTTGCAGTTCTTGACGCACTCAAACCGGTGAGCCTGGCACCTACTAACATACCCCGTTCAAAAGGCACTTAAATATTTTGTCTTGCCCGTTCACCTTCTGAATAGCACACATAGACAATCCATGTGTCAATTGTCTCAAGGCCTAAAAATCCTTCTTTAACCCGTCTCCTCCCTTTTCATCTACACTGATTTGAAGTGGATTTAACAAGTGACATCAATAAGGGATCTTAGCTTTTCACCTGGTTGTAATATTTGTGTTGTGGAGAAATGACCAGGCAGGAGACGGGAGTACAGTTAGATTTCGTTTAGTCAAAACCTCTCGTGCTCTACAGTTCCCGGGCACACTAGTGCGCATGTGCATTTCCTATTAGGTGTAGTAACGTAACACTGTCGTAATACATCACCGCTTAGTAACAGCATAGTAACTAATATAAACAGATGTAGATCCCAGATACTACACTGGTCAGTCTATGTCATGGAATGTTCAGGTGTTCCTAATGTTTTATACACTCAGTGTAGTTGCATCAAAACATCACACATGACATTTATAAGGAAAGACATACACAACTGATATCATATTAATAAATCAACAACTGTGAGGGGAATACATTGTCTAATTCAAAATCGGGAATGACAAAATATGAAAAAAATAAGGTATATATATATATATATATATGTACAATAATTGGCTTTTACAACTTTCTTCTGTACATACATTCCACTAGGCCTGAAGCCTAATGCAGGAAGAGTCAGAATGGGAACAAAGTAAAAGCAGGGGAGGCTAAATGACCAGTGGCAATCTGAGCTACTGGGTGAAGACTAGGAGTCTCTTTACTTGTGCCTATGTCTGCAGTGAGTCACACTCACTGCAGTACCACAACCCTGGCACAACTTCAGGCCCCCTATGATGCATAACTGCTTTCCCTTGTATTCTAGGGCAACACAAAACAAACCACGTCATAGCCTCCTGTCTTTCCTGTAACAAAGCCAACCATTTCTAGAGCAGTACTTCCAGCACATTGAAGTTCACCTGGGCTGTGAGAGTGACGGTGTGATTGTTCCACAGGTGGCATGTCTACAGTGTCGTCCCCCTTACAAAGGTCTGAGAGCTGACAGAGAGAGCTGACAGAGAGCTGACACAGAGAGAGAGAGAGAGAGAGAGAGAGAGAGAGAGAGAGAGAGAGAGAGAGAGAGAGAGAGAGAGAGAGAGAGAGAGAGAGAGACCTAATATTTAGGCCTTACGGTACACAACAATAATACATCATTGGCAGTTACCAGCTAGACTATCTAGCTATCATCATAAGGGTTAACTGAAGCATGCTGATGCCTTGAGGGTTAGGCTACCTTGCCTCGTTTTTGGCTGACTGTAATTTACGGTGTCTCAGTTTATCAGAAGTTTTCGCGGATTTATCGGTGGTGACAGTGTTTCCTTGCCTCAGTGCAGTGGGCAGGAGGAGGTGCTCTTATTCTCCATGGACTTTACAGTGTCCCAGAACTTTTTGGAGTTTGTGCTACAGGATGCAAATTTCTGTTTGAAAAAGCTAGACTTTGCTTTCCTAACTGCCTGTGTATATTTGTTCCTAACTTCCCTGAAAGGTTGCACATCGCGGGGCTATTCGATGCTAATGCAGTACCCCACAGGATGTTTTTGTGCTGGTCAAGGCAGTCAGGTCTGGAGTGAACCAAGGGCTATATATCTGTTCCTGGTTCTACATTTTTTGATTGGGGCATGCATATTTAAGATGGTGAGAAAAGATTAACACAGGAGGAGTAGGATAAGGGTACGGCTAAAGGCTATAAGAACTGGTCATCTAGTACGTTCGGAACAGAGAGTAAAAGGAGCAGGTTTCTGGGCACGGTAGAATAGATTCAAGGCATAATGTACAGACAAAGGTATGGTAGGATGTGAATACAGCGGAGGTAAACCTATGCATTGAGTGACGATAAGAGAGATATTGTCTCTAGACTCATCATTTAAACCAGGTGAGGTCATGTGTGGGAAGTGGAACTAAAGGGTTAACTAAGGCATATTGAGCCTTTCTTGGCCTATGGATTTTACTCTAGCTTCAACATAAGTGAAAACAGTAATTGGTGTTTGTTGAGGTGAGTTTATCCTCCATACAATGTTAGTTATAATAATGCTGTGATATATTTATTCGATACAAATACATGATTTTTTAATTCATTTAACCTTTATTTAACTAGGCAAGTCATTAAATGGAACTCGGTCTATTGAGCTATAAGCCCAACTCTTATGGAAGTTATGACAATTCGAATAGTAGACTATGATGATGTTGAATGTATTTGTACAAAGTACACAAATGTGGAAAGATTAATCAAGGAGATAATTGTTTAATTAATTGCACCCACCTGGTGTCCCAGGTCCAGAGTTGAGCTTGAGGGAGATAGACGATCATCCACCAAACCCACAAATAGAAGTCTTTACCAGGTCGACGGTCAAATAGCGGCCCCTTTTGGACATTTTAAGTAATTCTAAGTAATTCTGATTATTAAACCTTAATTCCAGTAGGAGGCAATATAGATGCGGTAGTCTTTCCATAAAAAAAGCGTCATTTCAGTAGTTTAAGAACGTTTATTTCAATAGTTTAATGAGCTGAAAAACAGAAAACAATGACAGTATACTAGAGACTTTGTCGTCTAAGTGCACCAGGTCTGAAACGAAAAGGAGCGTTTCACACACGTTTTATGGACAGCTCCATTTCCTTGACACACGTTCAAACTCGAAGAAATAATACATATTTTTCCCCCCCGTTTAACAGCTCAAAAAGACTGGGTCCCGCTGTATTGCTCAGGCTGCACTACAGCGTCTATTCACAGGCGCGATCCCACTACTGAGCGGCACGGGGGCTTTGGCCTGCTCCGTTTCCGACCTGGGCCGGTGCACCCCTCCTTAGACGACCTGGTGGTCCCGGGCTCCCCCAGGAGCACCATATCGATACCGAACTTAGTGCGGACACCCGATCGGCATAGTCCACTGGAGCTCAGAACTCCTGAGCTCAAACGATCCGCCAGCCTAAGCCTCCCAGCAACTTGGATTACAGGCGCACGCCACTGCACCCGGCGAGAGAAGAGACGATTTTAAGGGCATTTCAAGTTAAATTCGTGACGTCACACAATTTGTCACATGACTTGCAGTGTGGTGTGTAGCGCCGTCCTGTGCTTATAAAATTGTTTGCAACAATTTCGAATACGACACTTATGATTTATTTAATGAATATTTGAATTGTATTCCTACTTTAAAAGTCAATAAATATGTCGTGGATATATAAATATACCACAGAGATCTATAACCCTAGCCAGACGGACTTTTAATAGCTACCATGTTGGATTTCTGACCAAACCTGCCCACAGGTTCACACTAAATCCAGGAGTTTAGTTTACTTTTACATGATAAACACGTTTTCAGTGTAAATGTTTTCAACTGTAGTGTCCTTGCTCAACTCATGTTATGTTTGCACTTCAGGCAATATAAGACTATAAGGACAGGACATACACTCAGTTGAACCAAATATGTACACGTTCTCTTACTACAGAGCGCGACTAGCTGAGAATCTAATTGCAGAGAGTTCCATGTTTTATCTGAACATGTCCCCTTCTTCCTGGGTTGGAATAATTACGTAAACTTTGCCAAAAATTCCCAGGTTTTCAAGAAATCCTGTTTGGAGAAGTCTATAAAGGGCTGAATATATGAAACCAAGCCATTCTTCAGTAAAAAAAGCACTCTAACRTCTGCCTGAACAGGCCTAGTTGTATCAAATCCACCAACTTGAAGGACTTTATCATTCTGTTTTAATGTAACATTGTACATTTTGTCATAATAAAGTGATAGTGTTTCTTTAAGTAGAGCTTTTCATTATGTCTCAAAATGCTTTACATCCTACAGGGTCACACACCCCTTCAGCACCGTAGAGGTAGAGACTGTAGTCCCAAACAGCACCCTATTCCCTATATATAGTGCACTACTTTTGACCAGTGACCTATGAGCTCGCTGTATTTCTCAGGCTGCACTACAGCGTCTATTCACGGGCGCAATCCCACTACTGAGCGGCACGGGGGCTTTGGCCTGCTCCGTTTCCGACCTGGGCCGGTGCACCCCTCCTTAGACGACCTGGTGGTCCCCGGGCTACCCCAGGTCAGACACCATGTGGTGAATAGGGTGCCATTTGGGACACAACCTGTGCCAGTTATGATTAGAACTGTCTGTTATCTCACATGGGAAACTTTATCTCCGTCTCTGGAGGTGGTTGCTCTTGGAGGCAGGCTGAGTGCCAGTGAGGCCCAGGAGGAAGAGCTAGGAGTCAGGCTGATGACTAAGGCAGAGAGCCAGGCTGGATGACTGAGGCTGAGAGCCAGGCTGAGAGCCAGCGCTGTGACTAAGGCTGAGAGCCAGGCTGAGAGCCAGGCTGATGACTAAGGCTGAGAGCCAGGCTGATGACTAAGGCTGAGATCCAGGTGATGACTAAAGCAGAGAGCCAGGCTGATGACTAAGGCTGAGAGCCAGGCTGATGACTAAGGCTGAGGGCAGGCTGAGAGCAGGCTGATGACTAAGGCTGAGAGCCAGGCTGATGACTAAGGCTGAGATCCAGGCTGTAACTAAGGCTGAGAGCCAGGCTGATGACTAAGGCTGAGATCCAGAGGTGAGACTAAGGCTGAGAGCCAGGCCTGATGACTAAGGCTGAGATCCAGGGCTGATGACTAAGGCTGAGATCCAGGCTGATGGCTAAGGCTAGAGCCAGGCTGAGAGCCAGCTGATGAGAAAGGATGAGAGACAGGCTGAGCCTAAGGCTGAGATCCAGGCTGATGACTAAGGCTGAAGCCAGGCGATGACTAAGGCTGTAGATCCAGGCTGAGAGCCAGGCTGATGACTAAGGCTGAGATCCAGCTGAGATCAGGCTGATGACTAAGGCTGAGATCAGGCCTGTATGACTAAGCTGAGAGCCAGGCTGATGACTAAGGCTGAGATCCAGGGTGATGACTAAGGCTGAGAGCCAGGCCGATGACTAAGGCTGAGAGCCAGCTGATGACTAAGGCTGAGATCCAGGCAGATGACTAAGGCTGAGATCCAGGCTGATGACTAAGGCTGAGATCCAGGCTGATGGCTAAGGCTGAGAGCCAGGCTGATGACTAAGGCTGATGACTAAGGCTGAGAGACAGGCTGATGACTAAGGCTGAGAGCCAGGCTGATGACTAAGGCTGAGAGCCAGGCCGTATGACTAAGGCTGAGATCCAGGCTGAGAGCCCAGGCTGGATGACTAAGGCTGAGATCCAGCTGAGATCCAGGCTGATGACTAAGGCTGAGAGTCGGGCTGATGACTAAGGCTGAGACTCCAGGCTGATGACTAAGGCAGAGAGCCAGGCTGATGACTAAGGCTGAGATCCAGGCTGATGACTAAGGCTGAGATCCAGGCTGATGACTCAGGCTGAGAGCCAGGCTGATGACTAAGGCTGAGATCCTGGCTGATGACTCAGGCTAGCAGAGCACAGTGCTGATGACTAAGGCTGAGATCCAGGCTGATGACTCAGGCTGAGAGCCAGGCTGATGACTAAGGCTGAGATCCAGGCTGATGACTCAGGCTGAGAGCCAGGCTTATGACTAAGGCTGAGATCCAGGCTGATGACTCAGGCTGAGAGCCCAGCATCACTGTGCCTTCTTCAGGGTGATGTCATGAATGCTTGAACCAGACAAACTACGCAACTAGCGCAACCAATGACAATAGAGAGGGGCGTGTCATCGTAAATGGTCTGACACAACCACGCTGCAGACATTAGTAGCCGTCATGCAAATAGATCAAGAAATGAAAGTCGTAGCGTAGTTTGACAAATATAATTTATATATGGGGGGTAAGAAAGTCATACATAAGTCATTGAGAGATATTGCTCAGCTGTTAACTGAACAATTGTTCTTTTCACAGCTGCTAAACAGCGCAATATTCATATAGAAAAATAGAACTGGACAGACTGACAGATGTAAAAATGCTAAATCACATCAAGTGATTAGAATACAGAACATTTCACAATAATACATGTCATTTATATATATATATAAAGCGGTATAAAATAAGCACATTGCAAGACAGACATTGACGTAACAATGCCTTTTTTTTTTATAAACAGGAGTGTAAACATTATTTCATATAGTTTTATATGTGCTTTTATTTATGACGCCAGCGTCACCACAAATCGGATCAACCGGATACTGCCATCGTCAAGGCAGAGGATATAATTWTTTTTTTTAAAGGTTACATTTTTTTKWAAATTTAAAAAGAAAATCTGCATTGTAATATAAAATACAAAACAACTATGTTCCAACTTTAGTATACACTGAATGCAGTAATATCCTAGAATATTACTAAGGCTGTATATTTAAACGTGGTATACAGTACACTGGCGAACCGCAGCACGCTGGCTGGCTACACCTGTGTGTCTCTACCGTTATACAGGTTTAGAATATTAAAAAAACAGCCCCTTTGTTTGTCTCAGTGCTGATAAGTGTCAGTAACAGAAGCATTAGAATGATTGCCCTTAGTGTTTCCTCTTCAACATTATAGTTTCCACTTCATACCTTCTTCTATTTTGTCCTTTATTGTAAGTGATGGTTGTGATGCAGTAAGTTAAACTTGAGGCACTGACTGGGTTTCAGAACAAACAGCACTTATGATGACGCAGAGAGAACTGGGTTGGGCGTAAAGGCAGTACGTCCCTCAGAGCCCACTCAGGTAACATTACCACGGTGTTACCGAGGCAACGGAACCTTTTAAAAAAAAACAGGTCTTCGGGCAAAGACAGACAAGAGTCTCAACAAGTCTCCAGCTTTGAGGTCAAGACAGTACATACTGTATGTGCTTCAACAACAAAAACGGCAGTTGATTTTTGAATTTTTTTTCCAAAATGGCCACCATTCACGATGATGACGACAGTTGTTTTTTTTGGCGGATCTATCTTTGTCGACCTTCGGTTTCTTGTTTCCCCTTGTGGTTTCATTTGGAGGCGGTCAACTTTTCGGCAGCCAGGTGTTCTAGCAGGGGGTTGGCCTCGCTCTCGGGGGTCTTGACGCTGTCGGTGCGGACGATGCAGGTGGGGCGGTGGAGGTTGAGCATCACCATTARCTGCTGTCTCTCCATCCTCAACTCCTCAATCTGGGACTTCAGGTCAGAGTTCACCACCTCCAGACGCTCCGACTCCTACAGGGAGGACAGATAGGGGAGGGGGTATACTGTCAGGTCAGAGTTCACCACCTCCAAACGCTCCGACTCCTACAGGGAGGACAGATAGGGGAGGGGGTATACTGTCAGGTCAGAGTTCACCACCTCCAGACGCTCCGACTCCTACAGGGAGGACAGATAGGGGAGGGGGTATACTGTTAGGTCAGAGTTCACCACCTCCA
>NW_019942876.1:20999-112578 GCF_002910315.2 Salvelinus sp. IW2-2015 | reverse complement strand
ATATAAATGATTTACAGAATATTAATGTCTTCATACTAACTAGTCCATCTTCTACAGCCAATTCGCAAAGAACATCCCAGGTATAAATAAAGAACTCTGCTGCCGTTGTGAAAAAGAAAACGCGACTGACCCTTTGGAGGAAGTCCGTTCTCTCCTTCTTCCTGTTCCGACACCGTGCTGCTGCCACTTTGTTCTTATCCCTCCTCCGTCTCCTCCGCTCGTCGTCCTCGTCCATCTGCAGGGAGAAGAAGAGGTGTTGTGATTAGCTAAAAATGGGGACCTTTTCCAAGGCCTGTATATTATTCAAAACATCGTGATGACAACCCTGGGCTCTATCTTTCCTGTATGTTTTACTCCTGCTTTTTCATACTTTCTGTTTTATTGTGAACTTCAGATAACTGTGTCTCAGTTTGATACATGTGCTTGCCATCTTGGAGGCAAAAGTGAAGAGTTGAATAGAACCCAGATTGAAAATGGTTACGTTGTGTAACATCTAAACTACTTCTGAAATTGCCCACTTGGTGGAGCTAAAACTTAGTAGGCTGGTCCAGTTTTCAACAGACCACCATACATAAAAAAACAGAACATGGCCTCAAAATGACTAACATCCACCTCCATTCCTCCTCAAGCTCTTCTTCCTCCTTCATCTCCCTCCCCACCAATCTACCCCTCCCTCCTCACCTCTCCCTTGATAGCAGTGAGCGGCCTCTTCCCCAGCCGTCCCAGGAAATGCAGCGGTGACAACATGGCGCCCAGGTTCCTGAAGTCCTGTGCAAGTTTGAGCTGATCGGTGAGTGTAGTGGCAGAGATGCCCGCCAGTGGGCCCAGGCTGGGCAAGGAGCCGGCCGTCAGGGAGGGGTCAAGGATCTGGCCGGGCATCATGTCAGACCCAGCCACCATACACCACAGCTATGGAGGGAGAGAGGAAGAGATGGAAGGTCATTGATTGTCAGGTCCAGCTACTTTATTGTCCATTGCTATAGGGTCTTCTTACGTGCCTTATTCATGTCCCTGTGTTCGTCTCCTTTCCCCTCACAGTTTTAAAGTTATTTCCTCATATCCTCGACAGGCAGCTTTAACAGAATTGACAGACTGGATTTTGCTGAATTCTACTCTGGAATGTTCATCTACATTTGTAAGTTGGCTCCATGTTCAGGCTGTGGCTATGATTCATCATGCATTGCATACACACCGTATATATTTTTTTCTTTTAATGATTGCGGGCAATTTTCAAGAGTTTGCACTGAGAAGTCCTGTGGTCAATCAAAGAAAAATGAAAGGAAGAGAGAGAGAGAGAGAAACAGAGCCTGTACAGACCAGGCCTAGAGGAAGTGACAGCAGAATGAATATATTTCTGTAATGACTGTTAGAACCAAGACTGTGCTGTGGAAAACTCCTGATGACCAAAGAGAAAACAGAAATGTTGCTCATGGAACAGTGCAACAGATCGGATTGGAGGTTGAGGAGGAGAGGGACGGTACAGGACAACAACTTTATCTGGTGACGAAGTGCGTTCTTTCAGCCATGACGTGCATTATGAGCAGAGTATGTGTCAGAGTATATGATGAAGAGGACCAAGAGCAAGAGAGGGAGTGCTGTGATGCAGTGTCCACAACTAAAGAATCATTGTGGAATCGGAACAGACACATCCTAAAAGCAGCACGATGCTGTACTTTACTACATATACATGCTAACAGAAAGGTGGCTAGCTAGCTAGTTCATTGTCATTGTATTATCTATACAATAGGCCATCATTGATTCTGGCCCAATAGGTCTGATATATTACCTCTGTCCTGGAGCTTTCTGTTTTGATAGGGTTATTTTACCTACAATCCATTAGGCCTACCTACAAAAAGTTTTTAATATGCTGAGAGGGTTTTCTCCAGATGCCGTCGCCTGAGCCTGAAGYCACAGGCYAAACTCATGTTTCTAAAAATGAATTCAAAAGGCCCTGTAGATGGAGCCTAATAAGGCATTTTTAGTTTAATTTTGTATTTAATTCAAAGTAAATCACAGTCTACATGTACAATTTATAGACTATAATGACTTAATAGAACAAGATGTTGTTTAAATGCTGAGCGCTTTAGGTCCCTACCAACCTAGTGTGTCACACTCCCAAATGCATTTCTTTGTTATAGCCATGAAATAATAAATTCCTTCTGTCTATCTGACCTATTTAGAGTGTTTATATGCTGTTTAATATGACATGTAGCCTATTTGAAATGATGAGTGCTCCCTTAGTCACCTTTTCCTGTTGTTTGTAAAAAAAATAAAAAATAAAAAAATAAAAAAAATCATATGGTTTGGTTTCAATACTTGGAGCAGCATTTTTTCTTCCTGTGAGCGCTGAACGGTTTTCAGCGGTTGGAAAGGAAGTGGAGCCCCGGAGCTGCACACCGCTTTGTGAGAGGATGAGCGGGATTTCCCCGACCTCTCAACTCAACCACTGATTGTCAGGTGAGCAGGACAGGACAGCTGCCGGTGGGGCTGACCAGCTGACTGACTGCTGCCGGTGGGGCTGACCAGCTGACTGCCTGCTGCCGGTGGGGCTGACCAGCTGACTGCCTGCTGCCGGTGGGGCTGACCAGCTGACTGCCTGCTGCCGGTGGGGCTGACCAGCTTTGACTGCCTGCTGCCGGTGGGGCTGACAGTGACTGCCTGCTGCGGTGGGCTGACACAGCTGACTGCCTGCTGCCGGTGGGCGCGTGACCAGCTGACTGCCTGCTGCCGGTGGGGCTGACCGCTGACTGCCTGCTGCCGTGGGGCTGACCAACTGACATGACTGCTGCTGGAGGCTGACAGACTACTGCGTGCTGCTGGTGGGCGACCAACTCGACTGACTCTGCAGGTGGTGCTGACACTGACTGCCTGCGCTCCAGTGGGCTGACCAGCTGACTGCCTGCTGCCGGTGGGGCTGACAAACTGACTGCCTGCTGCCGGTGGGGCTGACAAACTGACTGCCTGCTGCCGGTGGGGCTGACCAGCTGGCTGCGTGTATGTGTCCTAACTGGCACCCTATTCCATATATAGTGCACTACTTTAGACCAGGACCCTATTCCCTATATAGTGCACTACTTTTGACCAGGGACAGTAGTCAAGAGTAGTGGACTATAGAGAATAGGGTGTCAGTTAGGACACACCCCATGTTCCTGACTGACTACACTGCTAGGCTGGGTTCCTTTCTTAGGAAAATAAATCGGCACCGTTTATTACAAAAGCCAGAAAGAGAGAGAGAGCAAAATAGAGAGAGAAAGAGAGGCAGCGGGAGAAGAGGTTACAAAAAAAAAAAACTGTCATGTAAGCCCAATTCTAGGTGACTCCACCCAGCCAAGAGCTGGTCTCACAGCGTTTTGTGTTTGGACTGAGTGAGGGAGTTACTGTCGKAAAAATGGTCCGAGACCAAGTTGGCACAGTTTACCGATTACCCGTTCTCTGATTCCTCCTCTCAGGAGATTATGAATGAATAAATATTTTATAAATGTATAGATGTTAGTTTCCTTTCCTTATCTCATACCATCCATTATCACTGATTGCTGAAACGACTGGGCAAGCCTAAACACCTAGCCAGCACTATAGCAGGGCTAGATACCTAGCTAGGCGTATAGCAGGGCTAAACACCTAGCCAGGCCTAAAGACATCTCCCTCCTGTTTTTAGCTGTTGTTCATATTAGCATTGCTAGAAATATTGTATATTAGGGATGCAAGATATAATCGGTGAACATATCAGAATCGGCAGATATTAGCCAAAATTGGCAACATCGGTATCGGTCGATGTCTAGTTTAACACCGATGTTAAAGCTACCGTGCACTCCTATCTAACGTAGGTACATGACGTAATAACGCCACGTACAATGTTGCACTACACGTGCAACACAGCATTCCTAGCCTAGCCCACAATGTCTGCTGTGTGGATCGAGCAGTCAACAAGTCGAGCAGTCATTTGAAAGAGTAAGTAAATTTCAGAGAGATAACTCAAAGGCGACATCCATTAAAGCCAAGATAATGGAATTCATTGCCCTTGGCAATCAACCGTTCTCTGTCGTGGGTGAAGTTGGCCTTCGCCGACTGGTCGAGCACCGATACACACTACCAAGTGCGCTATTTTTCAGATGTTGCCCTACCGGAGTTACACAGTAATAGTGTCACTGCTATTAGTTTCACGACATACTATGGAACGCCGTTTGGGGATTTGCGTATCAAAAAAGATACAGTAGCACTGTCAAAGCTGTACAAAAAAGTCTGCAAACGAGCAAACACCGGCCACAAACGATGTGTTTACAATACCGCGTTGGTAATAAAGCATGATTTATAAGAAATCCCGCTATACCCTCAGACAAACTATCAAACAAGCAAAGCGTCAATACAGAATTAAGATTGAATCCTACTAACCGGCTCTGACGCTCGTCGGAAAACCATTACGGACTACAAAGGGAATTACAGATACAAGCTGCCCAGTGACGCCTATGCTCGCTTTGATGCAAGCAACACTGAAGCATGAACGAGAGCACCAGCTGTTCTTGATGACTGTGTGATCACGCTCTCGGTAGCCGATGTGAACAAAACCTTTAAACAGGTCAACATTCACAAAGCCGCTGGGCCAGACAGATTACCAGGACGTGTACTCAAAGCATGCGTGGACCAACTGTCAAGTGTCTTCACTGACATTTTCAACCTCTCTCTGACCGAGTCTGTAATACCTACATGTTTCAAGCAAACCACAATAGTCCCTGTGYCCAAGAACACTACGGTAACCTGCCTAAATGATTACCGCCCCGTGGCACTCACGTCGGTAGCCATGAAGTGCTTTGCAAGGCTGGTCACGGCTCACATCAACAGCATCCTCCCAGAAACCCTAGACCCACTCCAATTCGCATACCGCCCTAACAGATCCACAGATGACGCAATCTCAATCGCACACCACACTGCCCTTTCACACCTGGACAAAAGGAACACCTATGTGAGAATGCTGTTCATTGAATACAGCTCAGAGTTCAACACCATAGTGCCCACGAAGCTCATCACTAAGCTAAGGACTGTGGGACTAAACACCTCCCTCTGCAACTGGATCCTGGACTTCCTGACGGGCTGCCCCCAGGTGGTAAGAGTAGGCAACAACACATCTGCCACGCTGATCCTTAACACTGGGGCCCCTCAGGGGTGTGTACTTAGTCCCCTCCTGTATTCCCTGTTCACTCACGACTGCGTGGCCAAACACGACTCCAACACCATCATTAAGTTTGCTGGCGACACAACAGTGGTAGGCCTGATCACCGACAACGATGAGACGGCCTATAGGGAGGTCAGAGAACTGGCAGTGTGGTGCCAGGACAACAATCTACCTCAATGTGGTCAAGACAAAGGAGCTGGTCGTGGACTACAGGAAAAGGCAGGCCAAACAGGCCCCCATTAACATCGAMGGGGCTGTAGTGGAGCGGGTCGAGATTTAAGTTCCTTGGTGTCCACATCACCAACGAACTATCAAGGTCCAAACATACCAAGACAGTTGTGAAGAGGGCACGACAAAACCTTTCCCCCTCAGGAGACTGAAAAGACTTGGCATGGGTCCCCAGATCCTCAAAAGCTGCACCATCGAGAGCATCCTGACCGGTTGCATCACTGCCTGGTATGGCCACTGCTTGGCATCTGACCGYAAGGCRCTACAGAGGGTAGTGCGAACGRCCCAGTACATCACTGGAGCCAAGCTTCCTGCCATCCAGGACMTATATAATAGGCGGTGTCAGAGGAAAGCCCATAAAATTGTCAGACACTCCAGCCACCCTAGTCATAGGCTGTTCTCTCTGCTACCGCACGGCAAGCGGTACCGGAGCGCCAAGTCTAGGACCAAAAGGCTCCTCAACAGCTTCTACCCCCAAGCCATGAAACTGCTGAAGAATTAATAAAATCGCCACTGGACAATTTAGATTGACCCCCCCCTCTTTTGTACACTGCTGCTACTCACTGTTATCTATGCATAGTCACTTAACCCCCACCCACATATACAAATTACCTCAACTAACCTGTACCCCTGCACACTGACTCAGTACCGAACCCCTGTATATAACCTCATTAGTTATTCTTATTGTGTTACTTTTTATTACTTTTTAATTTAGTCTAGTTGGTAAATATATGTTTTTAACTCTTCTTGAACTGCACTGTTGTTTAAGAGCTTGTAAGTAAGCATTTCACGGTAAATTCTACACTTGTTGTATTCAGTGCATGTGACAAATAAAGTTTGATTTGATATTTGTTTGATCACAACTTCTGGGGTAGCTAGCTTTAGCTAACTATAGCTACTGAAACAGATTGTCGTGTTAGCTAGCTGACTATAGCTACTGAAACAGATGGTCGTGTTAGCTAGCTGACTATAGCTACTGAAACAGATTGTCGTGTTAGCTAGCTAACTACAGCTACTGAAACAGATTATGTGTATCTTTTTCGACATGCAAAGACAAACGGCGTTCCATAGAAATCCTGGTTGAGAATGAAACTGAACAACGAAACAGCACAGCAAGTAAGAGAAAGAAATAGGTTTTGATCATGTTTCTGGAAATGGGGACATACGTAAATGCCAACAAAATAACTTTTTGGTCAGTATGGTGTGTAATCTTTATTTAACTAGGCAAGCCAGTTAAAGAACAAATTCTTATTTACAATGACAGCGCAGAAGACGACGGGCCAAATGTGCGCCGCCCTATGGGACTCCCAATCACGGCCGGATGTGATACAGCCTGGATTCGAACCAGGGACTGTAGTGACGCCTCTTGCACTGAGATGCAGTGCCTTAGACCGCTGCGTCCATGTGTGTTAACTATTTAACTGTACTAGAATCGGTTATCGGTATCGGGTATTTTTGRCAGGGAAAATATCGGATATCGGTAAAAATGTAATATTGGTGCATCGCTATTTCTATTTTTGTATATAATAGTAATATTAGTAGTATTAGTAATTTTAGTACTATTAGCATAAGTAGTGTTGTGTGTTCCATTAATTGGCTAGCTAGTTAGTGTCTTCAAATTCTCCCGTCTGTCATTCTACTCTTTCCCTGCCGATGATGAGCTACGAAAGAAGTTGGGTGAACAACATCCGACGAGAAAACTTCACCGTCAGCAAAAGCTCCAAGGTCTGTGGCAGGCCTTTTCTTCCTGAAGGCGTATTGGAGCCTACTCCGGAAGAGGGCTACGTCGTCTGAGGAAGGGAGCTGAGCCACTTCTGTTCCAATGGAACAATTAGGTTATTCAGCCACGGGGAATCCCATCCCTACGCTAAACAGGCTGATTCCTATAGGAGACGTGAGATAAGATTATACAACCGCTACAACCTGAGTCTACACAGGAGCTGCATTGGTAGGAAGGTGTCAGAGTACAGACTGAACTAGCATATAGCAGAACAACTCCTTCCAACTATTAAAAACTACACAAGAAACTCCTTCCATCTATAAAAACTACACAAGAAACGAATTCCAACTGTAAAAACGACACAAACTAATTCCGACTATAAAAACTACACAAGAGACAAATTCCAACTATTAAAAACGACACAAGAAACGAATTCCAACTATTAAAAACGACACAAGAAACGAATTCCAACTATAAAAACATCCAAACTAGATCCAGATGTTTATCAAACTGATCAACATGACTGATGTTTAACTCTGTCTGCAGAGTTTGGAGGTTTGAGGCAAAGGACCAAAAAATATCCACTGGGTAGATCAACAACCTTTCCAACAACGAACACACAGTTAAGACCAGAAAACCCCCCTCAGAGACATTTCTTGCTGTGAACACCCTCGATTGTTTTACACATGAAACAGTTAAGACAAGAAACCCCCCCCCCGGAAGACATGAAAGCTAAACTGTACATGTTCTGCAGCAAGTAGTGGTTCCTAAAAGCCAGAGGGTCAAAAGGGGCTTTACCACTCCCTTTTCAAAAGGGGGGGGGGGGGGTTCTCGTATTTTCTCAGTTTGTGTCGCCGGGCTGGCGGGCGGACGTTTGCCAGGATTAGTGGTCAGTGTTTGATGATGCAACACACTCTGTATTCTCGCAGTCAAGCAGGACAGCCAGTCGGTGCCATTACACAGCCAATATACTGTACCCCCAGACAGACAAAGACAGTCACACAGAGCAGGGCACGGCAGGACAGGGTAGAGCATGGCAGGGTAGGACAGGACAGGGCAGAGCACAGCACGGTAGGACAGGGCAAGATAGAGCAAAGCAGGGCAAAGCAGGGCAGGACAGGGCAAAGCAGGGCAGCACAGGGCAAAGCAGGGCAGCACAGGGCAAAGCAGGGCAGGTCAAGGCAAAGCAGGGCAGGACAGGGCAAAGCAGGGCAGGACAGGGCAAAGCAGGGCAGCACAGGGCAAAGCAAAGCAGGGCAGGACAGGGCAAAGCAGGGTAAAGCAGGGCAGGATAGGGCAAAGCAGGGCAGGACAGGCATTTCTGCTTTACAGAACCGCCTAGTCGACTGAAGGGCCTCAGGAGAAGCCAAACACACAGCACAGTCAGGGTGGGAGAGGAAATGTCATGTATTAGAACTGCACTCAATGCAGGTCCTAGCTAGCTGGCACATGGCCAAGACCAATGGCATATGAGCCGTGGCTGTGTGTAGGTCTAATGTGCCTGCGTGTGTGTTCATAAGTCTGCGTGCACTCAGACAAATGTGCCAGTGTGTGTGTGTGTGTGTGTGTATATATATATATATGTCTGGAAACCCTGGTTTTCTCCACTCACATACTTCATCCGTCTTCAGGTCGACAAAACGAGTCCATTTCCTGCACCATTCCTGAGGCCAATTATCTGCTCCAATCCAAGGCTGAGGAATTCAACCTCTATGTCCCAAATGGCACTCTATTCCCTACATAGTGCCCTACCTTTGACCAGTACCCATAGGGCTCTGGTCTAAAGTAGTGCACTATAAAGGGAATAGGGCTCTGGTCTAAAGTAGTGCACTATAAAGGGAATAGGCTGCCATTTGGTATGCAGATCCACTCTCCTATCATCAATACCCTAGCAGCTCCACTCTCCTACCATCAATACCCTAGCAGCTCCACTCTCCTACATCAATACCCTAGCAGCTCCACTCTCCTATCATCAATACCCTAGCCTAGCAGCTCCAATCTACCTACATCAAATACCTAGCCTAGCAGCTCCACTCTCCTACCATCAATACCCTAGCCTAGCAGCTCCACTCTCCTACCATCAATACCCTAGCCTAGCAGCTCCACTCTCCTACCATCAATACCACTAGCAGCTCCACTCTCCTATCATAAATACCCTAGCCTAGCAGCTCCACTCTCCTACCATCAATACCCTAACCTAGCAGCTCCACTCTCCTACCATAAATACCCTAGCCTAGCAGCTCAAGACTCTCCTACCATCACAGGGGACTCCTCTCCTACCACCACAGGGGGAAAAGAAGGCGTTCCCCACCACAGGGGGGAAAAGAGGCGTTCCCCGCCACAGGGGGAAAAGAGGCGTTCCCCGCACAGGGGGAAAGAGGCGTTCCCCGCCAGCAGGGGGAAAAGAGGCGTTCCCCGCACAGGGGGAAAAGAGGCGTTCCGCGCCACAGGGGGAAAAGAGGCGTTCCCCGCCACAGGGGGAAAAGAGGCGTTCCCCGCCACAGGGTGGAAAAGAGGCGTTCCCCACCACAGGGGGGAAAGAGGCGTTCCCCGCCACAGGGTGGAAAAGAGGCGTTCCCCGCCACAGGGTGGAAAAGAGGCGTTCCCCGCCACAGGGGGGAAAAAGGCGTTCCCCGCCACAGGGTGGAAAAGAGGCTTTCCCCGCCACAGGGTGGAAAAGAGGCTTTCCCCGCCACAGGGTGGAAAAGAGGCGTTCCCCGCCACAGGGTGGAACTTGAAGCAGCCATGCTTCTCATCCAGAACATTCTTTAACGTATCTTGTTGTAGAACAACACTGCCCGCCTCACATATCATCTTGCACAACTCTTAGTGACATGCAAACAGCCCAACCTATCTCTGGGCTGGAGAAAGAATAACATGGTGAAATTGAACAATGATAGTGATGCTCCTCTCCTCAAGACCTGAGCCATGGCTCCATTACTGCCTGGATGAGTCCCAAATGACATTCCTTCTATAGTGCACTACTTGAAAACAAAGCTCTGGTCAATAGTATTGCACTATAAAGGGCATAGGGTAGTATTTGGAACACAGCCTCTGCACTCAGTCGATCATACTATGCTACAGTATGTGCTGTTGAGTTTCTGACCCAGGCTTTCTTAACTCTCTGGGGAGAAGAAGAATTTGATCAACGGAATTACACTGAGACGGCAATTTCTCACTTTAAAATGAATGCCAAACAAAARCCATTGATTTCTAAGTTTAACAAACCATACTCTATGCACAATGATTACTTTGAACAATTTACACACACAAAAAAAGTTAAACTTGTAATTAAAATACTGGATATGCAGATGCAAAGTTTGGTGACAGAGTTAGTATTAGTTAGTTATTAGTTAGTTATTAGTATTAGTTATTAGAGTTAGTATTAGTTAGTTATTAGTATTAGTTAATTATTAGTTAGTAATTAGTATTAGTTAGTTATTAGCATTAGTTGGTTATTAGCATTAGTTCGTTATTAGCATTAGTTCGTTATTAGCATTAGTTCGTTATTAGCATTAGTTAGTAGAGTTAGTAAAATCTTCCTCAGTTTTATTCTGTCACCAAACTTTGTATCTGCAACAGTTCTTCCTGTAAATGTGGTTTTTGTAAAAAATATTCTGTGGAAATTGATAAAGTAGTTCTGGTGCATAGAGTTCTACAGTTTGTTAAACTTTTGAAATCAAATGGTTTTGTTTAGTATATAGCGTAACTCCGTTACCATGGAATTGTCCTTCATTCTACACAAGGACAGTTAGGCCAACCTTACACAAACCCTCATTCTTTTGACTTTGGAGGGATCGGACAGTTAGGATAGACGGCACAAAAGTGGACTCCTAAAGGCCAGGGCCCAGAGGTACTGTACGGTACTGTGCTGGCCAGGGCCCACAGGTACTGTACGGTACTGTGCTGTCCAGGGCCCAGAGGTACTGTACGGTACTGTGCTGGCCAGGGCCCAGAGGTACTGTACGGTACTGTGCTGGCCAGGGCCCAGAGGTACTGTACGGTACTGTGCTGTCCAGGGCCCAGAGGTACTGTACGGTACTGTGCTGTCCAGGGCCCAGAGGTACTGTACGTTACTGTTGCTGTCCAGGGGCTGTGTACGTTATGGTGCTGTGATGTGGTATTGTTATTGTGCTGTGGTATGTTTATTGGTGATGTGGTATGTTATGTGATGGGTATGTTATGGTGCTTGGTATGTTATGGTGATGTGGTATGTTATGGTGATGTGGTATGTTTATGGTGATGTGATTGTGGTATGTTATGGTGATGTGGTACTGTTATGGTGATGTGGTATATGTTATGGTGATGTGGTATGTTATGGTGCTGTGGTATGTTATGGTGATGATGGTATGTTATGGTGCTGTGTTGTATGTGTATTATGGTGATGTGTATTTATGTGATTGTATGTTATGGTGATGTGGTATGTTATGGTGCTGTGGTATGTTATGTGCTGTGGTATGTTATGGTGCTGTGGTGTGTACGTTATGTGTGTGATGTGGTACGTATGTGATGTGGTACGTTATGGTGCTGTGATGTGGTATGTTATGGTGCGGACGTTATGGTGCTGTGATGTGGTATGTTATGGTGCTGTGTATGTTATGGTGCTGTGTGTATTGTTATGGTGCTGTGATGTGGTTATGGTTATGGTGATGTGTATTTATGGCTGTGGTATGTTATGGTGCTGTGGTATGTTATGGTGTGTGTATGTATATGGTGGTGTATGTTATGAAGTGCTGTGGTATGTTATGGTGCTGTGTGATGTTATGTGCTGTGGATGTTTATGGTGTTGTATGTGTGCTGTGGTATGTTATGGTGATGTGGTATGTTATGTGGTATGTTATGGTATGTGTATTTGATGTGTATGTTATGGTGTGTGGTATTTATGGTCTGTGGTATTGTATATGGTGCTGTGGTATGTTATGGTTGGTGTAGCTTATGTGTTGGTAGGTATGTGATGTGATTATGTAGTGTGAAGTGTATGTATGTGCTGTGATGTGGACGTATGGTGCTGTGTATTTTATGTGCTTGTATGTTATGTGAATTGTACGTTATGTGCTGTGATGTGTATGTTATGGCTGTGATGGTATGTTATGTGATGTGGTATGTTATTGCTGTGGTATGTTATGTTGTATGTTATGGTGCTGTGGTATGTTATGGTGCTGTGCTGTGGTACGTTATGGTGCTGTGATGTGGTAGTTATGGTGATGTGGTACGTTATGGTGCTGTGATGTGGTATGTTATGGTGCGGTACGTATGTGTGTGATGTGGTATGTTATGGTGCTGTGGATATGATGTCTGTGGTATGTTATGTGCTGTGATGTGTATGTTATGTGTTGTATGTTATGGTGCTGTGGTATGTATGGTGCTGTGCGTATTATGTGGTGGTATGTTATGGTGCTGTGGTATGTTATGGTGCTGTGGTATGTTATGGTGTGATTTATGGGTTATGGTGATAGTGGTATGTATGCGATGTGGTATGTTATGAGATGTGGTATGTTATGGTGATGTGATGTGGTATGTTATGGTGCTGTGGTATTTATGTGATGTGGTATTTATGGTGATGTGATGTTTTATTTATTGCTGTTATGTTATGGTGATCTGGTATGTTATGGGCTGTGTATGTTATGGTGATGTGGTTTGTTTGTGCTGTATGTATGTTATAGGTGATGTGTATGTTATGGTGCTGACTGTTTGTACTGTTGGATATGTTAGGCTGTGGTGCTTGGTATTTAGGGTGATTTGGTATGTTATAGGTGATGTGGTAGATTAATGGTGATGTGGTATTGTCTGTGGTATGTTATGTAATGTGGTATGTTATGGTGCTGTGGTATGTTATGGTGCTGTGTATGTCTAGGTGCTTGTGGTATGTTATGGTGAGTGGATATGTATATGGTGCTGTGATGTGGTTATGTCATCGTGCTGTGATGTGGATACTGTTACATGGTGATGTGGTATGTTATGGTGTGTGGTATGTGATGGTGATGTGAGTATAGTTATGATGCGTGATGTGGTATGTTATGGTGCGGAGTATGCTTGGTAGTTTAGGTGTATGTATATTTTAGTGCATTGTGGTATGTTATGGTGCTGTGTGTATGTTATGGTGCTGTGTGATTAGTGGTATGTAGCTGTGATGTGGTATGCTTATGGTGCTGTATGTGGTACTTATGTGCGTGAGTGTATTATGGTCTGTGATGTGGTAATGTTATGGTATGTGGTATAGTGATTTAGTGGTATTATGGTGCTGTATGTGGTATGCTGATTGTGTTGTATGTTGTGTGATTTGATATGATTTGTGCTGGTGGATGTGTATGGTCGCCTGTGGTAATGTTATGTGTTGGTATGATATGTGCTGTTATTATGGTGCTGTGTAATAGTGTTATGAGTGCTGTGATTGTTTATGTGTGTGTTATGTTATGGTGATGTGAAAGTATGTTATGATGAGTGTGGTATGTTATGGTGATGTATGTGATTAATGTTATGGTGCGTGCCTGGTATGTATCTGGTAGATGTCGGTATGTTATGGTATAGTGGTTATGTTATGGTTGATAGTGGTATGTTATGGTGATGTGTATGTTAATTGATTGTATGTTATGGTGTGTATGTATGGTAGCGTGGTTATGTTAGTGCGTGGTATGCTTATGTGTCTTGGTATGTTATGGTGCTGTGGTACTGTTATTGCTGTGTTTTTATGGTAGCTGTGGTATGTTTATGGATGATGTCGTGGATGTATGGTGATGTGGTCTGTATGGTGATGTGGTATGGTTGCTGTGTATTATGGTGCTGATGTATGTTATGGATGCTGTGTATGTTATGGTGAGTGGTCATTTTATGGTGATGTGGTATGTTATGGTGACGTGATATGTTATGTGATGTTGTATGTTAATTGATTATGGTATGTATGGTTATGTTATGGTGCTGTGTATGTTATGGTGTGATTATGTTATGAGTGATGTTGGTATGGTATATGGTGATGTGGTATGTTATGGTGATGTGATAGTGTAGTCATGGTGATGGTCGGTATGTTATGGTATGTGAGTATGTTATGGTGATGTGGTATGTAGTGATGTGGTATGTTATGGTGCTTGTGATATTATGGTGCTGTGGTAATATAGTTATGTATATGGTATTATGGTGCATGTGATGTTAGTTTATAGGTGATGTGATGGTACGTTATGGTGACTGTGATGGTATGTTTATGTGTGATATTGATGTGCTTGTATGTGATGTTATGGTGCTGTGTATTGGTGCTGTGGTATTATGGTGAGTGTGTTGGTAGTATGTGATGATGTGATTGATGTGGTGTGGTTGTTATGCGGTGATTGGTTATGATTATGTTTGAGTATTTAATGGTAAGTAGTCTTGAGCTGTAGTATGTATTATGGGTGATGGATGTTATGATTATGTATGTCTAATTGGTGTACGTTATAGGATTGATGTGGTACGTTATGTGATGTTATGTGTATGTTATTGCTTGATGTGGTATGTTATGTGCTGTGATGTGTATTTTGCCTGTCGATGTGTATGTTATGTGATGTGTGTGGTACGTTATGGTGCTGTGATGTGTATTATGTCTATGAGGTACTATGGTGCTGTGATTGGTATGTTATGGTGCTGGG
The DNA here is from genome assembly GCF_002910315.2 of Salvelinus sp. IW2-2015. Lineage (NCBI taxonomy): Eukaryota > Metazoa > Chordata > Actinopteri > Salmoniformes > Salmonidae > Salvelinus > Salvelinus sp. IW2-2015. The sequence goes on along the minus strand of NW_019942876.1, from coordinate 97,847 downwards.
TATGTTATGTATCCAGGGCCGTGTTGTACTCTGCTCTGTTGTGGTTCATCTTGGGTCGTTCAACTCAGAGGAAAAACATGTGAGAAGAGCACGTTGTGACGAAGAACAGGAACTCAGCCCACAGCTTTCATTTCTCCTTATTTTCTGCTCACGGTTTGATCAGGCTTTATGAGCATGTTGCATGCAACCTGTCTTTGGCAGGCCCGATGTTGAGAAACCAGCGTCTCAAAAAACACATTGAAGACGTGGTGACTAAACATTCCCATCCCCACCAGTCATTACCACATGGTAGATCTGGTCCCAGATCTGTTTGTGTCTCTCTTTCAACTCCTATGGTCATTGACATGCATGAGTTGGCAGGACGGCACAAACAGATCTGGGACCAGGCTATATCGCTGGAAGAGAGGACAGTACCTCAACAACATGGTCAGTGAGTGTGGGTATATATGCATACAATAATGTGATTATTGTGGATAGTCAGATTAATATAATAGTTTATAAAACATATTAAATGCTTCGCAGAGAAGAAACAATTTCCTAAATCCTGTTTCCATAGACACATCTGAAATCAGGCTACCTGATCCTGTTTCCATGACACATCTGAAATCAGGCGACCTGATCCTGCTTTCCATGGACACATCTGAAATCAGGCTACCTGATCTGTTTCCATGGACACATCTGAAATCAGGCTACCTTGATCCTGTTTCCATGACACATCGTGAAATCAGGCTGACCTGATCCTGTTTCCATGGACACATCTGAAACAGTACGATCCGTTCCAATGGAGACAATCTAGAAATCAGGCTACCTGATCCTGTTTCCATTGACACATTCTGAAATCAGGCTACCTGATCCTGTTTCCATGGACACTACCTGATGGCACTCTGATAAATGTAGAAAAATGTTCTACCACAGCAACATGTTATGTTTGGGAAAATATTTGATTCTGAATTATGTGAAAACGACTTCTACTACGCTCCATTCGTTCCAAACTCAGTTCACTGGCGCTAAAGAGGGAGGCTCCTCGACTAAACCGGTGCCCCGCACATCGACTCGTACGTGCACCCGCACATCGACTCTGTACCGGTGCCCCCGCACATCGACTCTGTACCGGTGCACCCGCACATCGACTCTGTACCGGTGCACCCGCACATCGACTCTGTACCGGTGCACCGCACAATCGACTCTGTACCGGTGCACACCGCCACATCGACTCTGTACAGTTATTTTACTGCTGCTCTTTAATTATTGTTACTTTTATTCTTATTCTTATTTAATTGTTTTTATTGTATTTTTTATTTATCTGCATTGTAGTTTAAGGTTTGTAAGTAAGACATTTCACTGTATTCGACGCATGTGAAATAACATTTGATTTGATGGCACATACTGCAGATCAAATACACTGATTAAGGTTTTTACATATCCTAATAATTTGAAAAGATTAAAGCAGCTGGTTTTCTAAGCAATCTGCGTATGCTTCCCTGGATTATGCCTGGATTATGTCCTTACGCCGATTAAGATAGCAGAGTAAGGTGTTTACATGACTAATGCCATACTCAGCCCTACTGCCTTCAATTAGTTTAATATCAAATTATTACTGTGCATGTAAATCTACTCAATGAGTCCTTCAGGTTACGATCATGAGCTAGTATCATTAGCCAAATGTCAGCCTGGCTCTGTGGCAGGGAGTAGAGGGTTTGTATTCGTTACCCGGCTCTGTGGCAGGGAGGTAGAGGGTTTGGTATTCGTTAGCCTGGCTCGTGGCAGGGGACGAAGTAGAGGTAATTGGATTCGTTAGCCTGGCCTGTGGCAGGGAGGTAGAGGGTTTGGTATTCGTTAGCCTGCTCTGTGGCAGGAGGTAGAGGTTTGGTATTCGTTAGCGCCTAGTCTGTGGCAGGGAGTAGAGGGTTTGGTATTCGTTAGCCTGCTCTGTGGCGAGGGTAGAAGGGTTTGGTATTCGTTAGCCTGCTCTGTGGCAGGATGTAGAGGTTTGGTATTCGTGAGCCTGGCTCTGTGGGCGTAGAGGTTTGTATTCGTTAGCCTGCTCTTGGCAGGAGGTAGAGGGTTTGGTATTCGTTAGCCGCTCTGTGGCAGGGAGGTAGAGGGTTTGGTATTTGTTAGCCTGGACTTGTGGCAGGGAGGTAGAGGGTTTGGTATTCGTTAACCTGGCTCTGTGGCAGGAGTAGAGGTTTGGTATCGAGCCTGGCTCTGTGGCAGGAGGTAGAGGTTTGGTATTCGTTAGCCTGGCTCTGTGGAGCAGGAGGTAGAGGGTTTGGTATTCTTAGCCTGGCTCTGTGGCAGGGAGGTAGAGGTTTGGTATTCGTTAGCCTGGCTCTGTGGCAGAGTAGAGGTTTGGTATTCGTATAGCCTGGCTCTGTGAGGGAGGTAGAGGGTTTGTATTCGTTAGCCCGCTCTGTGGCAGGGAGTAGAGGGTTTGGTATTCGTTAGCCTGCTCTGTGGCAGGGATGTAGAGGTTTGGTATTCATATGAGTGAAGAGAGACTACAGGATGTGGTTAATATCCAAGAGAGAACTTCTCAAAGTCTTCATCCCAAATACAATCTATTACCTAGTAGTGCCAACATACGTTTGACCCTAAAGCAGTAGCCTATAAGTAGTGCACTACGTTTGACCAGCAGTCCTATGGTCCTATAAGTGTGCACTACGTTGACCAGAGTCCTATGGGTCCTATAGTAGTGGCACTACGTTTGCCAGATCTATAAGTATGCACTACGTTTGACCAGATCCTGCACGTTAGCGTCCTATAAGTGAGTGCACTACGTTTGACAAGTCCTATGGTCCTATAAGTAGTGCCACTAACGTTTGACCAGAGCCTATGGGTCTATAAGTAGTGCACTACGTTTGACCAGAGTCCTATGGTTCTATAAGTAGTGCACTACGTTGACAGTCCTATCGTCCTATAGCAAGTAGTGCACCTACGTACGTTGACCAGGTCCTATGGTCCTATAAGTAGTGCCACTACGTTTTGACCAGAGTATCCTATGGGTCCTATAAGTAGTGCACTACGTTACCAGGGTCCTATGGGTCCATAATAAGTAAGTGCACTACGTTGACCAGGGTTCTATGGGTCCTATAAGTAGTGCACTACGTTTGACCAGGGTCCTATGGGTCCTATAAGTACTACACCATGTAGAGAATAATGTGACATTTGGAACGCAGTCCAAGCATCATTGCAATTCATTTTCCAGTCAAGTCCTGACTAAGGCAAAGCACTGGGCCATATGATTATCAGTGGCTGAGTCTTTTCCCAATTGTCCCCATGTCCCTCTCTACAGACACTGGCATAATATCTGTGGGATGGTCTAGGAGTGGAGAAGACTGACAAAAACCAGTGGTTTACACTCATCTCAATTGGCTTGGTTAGATACACTCATAACCAGAATTGTGTGAATAGCTACATTCAAGTATGGAGTAATGAGATCGCAGCCGCTACAGTAGAAGATAAACAGCCATCTGACTGTATGAAGTTMCCTGTAGGTCTATACAACATAACCTAAGACAATTTGAGCAATGCTTGAAATGAACACATTGACCAACAACTCCAGCCAGATTTAATGCCGTCTCTCTCTCGCTCTGTTTAAGCAATCAGTCGATTATGTAACTCTGGCCAAGGAGGATTCCATGATGTTTTCTAATTAGTCTCTAATATTTCCTAATCTAGACTGTCCTCCCCACATCTCACACACACATATCTCTCTCACACACCCACATCTCTCACACACACAACTAAACCACAGAGGACTGAGACTGCATGTCCCCGCATTCTCGCTCCTTCTCCCTTTAACCATAATGGTGTGGTCAGCAAAAACCAGAACTCATAGGGTGTGTCCCGAAATGGCACCCTATTCCCTATGGGCCCTGATCAAAAGTAGTGCACTATATAGGGATCAGGGTGCCATAGGACCCTGGACAAAAGTAGTGCACTATATAGGGAATAGGATGCCATTTGGACCAGGTTATAGCACTACGAAACAGAAGCAGGTACTGTATTGTTGACACAAAGGAATTGTGAAATCTGGATATAGTTCTAGAAGTGTTGTTGCTGTCTCAGGGCGTTTCATGACCGCTCAATGGCTTTCTGTCTCTTGCCGTCTCGGTTGTCTCTCTCTTTCATTTCTTTTTTCTATTAAAGATCCTGTTCCAGTGACTACATATTGTCTATTTTTTTGTTGTTCAGTTTACACCCTCTCACTTCTGAGTGTTCACTTCCATACTGTCTTAGGCTAGGTTAGGCCTTCTCAGCCTAACTAGAGGTTCCAAATGGCACCCTGATCCCTATATGGGGCACTACTTTAGACCAGGGATCTATGGCACCCTGATCCCTATATGGGGCACTACTTTAGACCAGGGCCCTATGGCACCCTGATCCCTATATGGGGCACTACTTTTGACCAGGGCCCTATGGCACCCTAATCCCTATTATAGTGCACTACTTTTGACCAGAGCCCATAGGGAATAGGATGCCATTTGGGAAGCAACCTATGATACAATGTTTATACATACCATGTGGATTGACTTAGAAAACACTAGTCAGGGGTCGAGTAGAGCTCCAACTCACTCCTAGAGCATGCATCCCAAACGGAACCCTATGGTCAAAAGTAGTGCACTATAAAGGGAATTGGGTGCCATTTGGGACAGTTCTATACTACTCCTACAGTATTCATGCCAGTAAGTGAGTCGCCTCCTGCCTGCTAGCTAGGTCTAGTCGTGACATGGCTAGCTGTCAGCTAGGTCTAGTTGTGGCATGGCTAGCTGTCAGCTAGGTCTAGTTGTTGCATGGCTAGCTGTTAGCTAGGTCTAGTTGTGGCATGGCTAGCTGTAGCTCAGGTTCTAGTTGTGCGCATGGCTAGCTGTCAGCTAGGTCTAGTTGTGGCATGGCTAGCTGTCAGCTAGGTCTAGTTGTGCATGAAGCTAGCTGTTCTAGCCTAGGTCTATTGTGGCATGGCTAGCTGTCAGCTAGGTCTAGTTGTGGCATGGCTAGCTGTCAGCTAGGTCTAGTTGTGCATGGCTAGCGTCAGCTAGGTCTAGTTGTGGCATGGCTAGCTGTTAGCTAGGTCTAGTTGTGGCTGGCTAGCTGTTCAGCTAGGTCTAGTTGTGCATGGCTAGCTGTCAGCTAGTCTAGTGTGCAGGGCTAGCTGTTAGCTAGGTCTAGTTGTGGCATGGCTAGCTGTCAGCTAGGTCTAGTTGTGGCATGCTAGCTGTAAGCTAGGTCTAGCTTTGGATGGTAAGCTGTTTAGCTAGGTCTAGTGTGGCCATGGCTAGCTGTCATGCTCAGGTCTAGTTTGGCATGGCTAGCTGTCAGCTAGGTCTAGTATGTCGTGCTTTGGCTCAGCTGTTAGCTAGGTCTAGTTGTGGCATGGCTAGCTGTTAGCTAGGTCTAGTTGTGGCCATGGCCCTAGCTGTCAGGCTTAGGTCTAGTTGTGGCATGGCTAGCTGTCAGCTAGGTCTAGTTGTGGCATGGCTAGCTGTCAGCTAGTCTAGTTGTGGCATGGCTAGCTGTCAGCTAGGTCTAGTTGTGGCATGGCTAGCTCGTAGCTAGGTCTAGTTGTTGGCATGGCTAGCTCTAGGTCTAGTTGTTGGCATGGCTAACTAAGGCCTAGTCTGGGCAGGCTAGCTGCTAAGCTAGGCTAGTTGTGGCATGGCTAGCTGTAGCTTAGGTCTAGTTGTGCATGGCTCGCTGGTCAGCTAGGGTCTAGTTGTGGCATGGCTAGCTGCTAGCTAGGTTAGTTGGTTGGCATGGCTAGCTAGTAGTCTAGGTTGTGTTGCATGGCTAAGCTGTTAGCTAGGTTCTAGTTGTTGCATGGCTAGCTGTAGCAGTCTAGTTGTTGCATGTGCTAGCTGGTTAGCGAGGTCTAGTTTGCTTGCATGGCTAGCTGTTAGCGAGGTCTAGTTGTTGCCATGGCTAGCTGTAGCTAGGTCTAGTTGTGCATGGCTAGCTTCTAGCTAGGTCTAGTTGTTGCATGGCTAGCTGTTAGCTAGGTCTAGTTTGCATGCGCTAGTGTTAGCTAGGTCTAGTTGTTGCATGGCTAGCTGTTAGCTAGGTCTAGTTGTTGCATGGCTAAGCTGCAATGTGTCTAGTGTCGGGGAGGGAGCAGGCAGGCAGCCTTGGCTATCCCATCTCTCCAGAGAGAAAGGCATTTCTACTTAAAATAAACCAGAGAGAGCAAGAGAAATCAGTACTGCTTGCCAACCCTCTTCCCTAATCAAATTTAAAAATAGAATAAAATAAAATGTTAATTTGTCACATTGCGCCTCGAACTACAACAGCTGTAGACCTTGCTGTTGAAATTGCTTACTGATAAGTCCTTTAAAACCAGTACATTATAGAAGACATAAGAGTTAAGAAAGTTTATTTACTAAAATAAATAAAAATTGAAAAAATGTATAATTAATGAGCAACAATAAAATAACAGTAAACGAGGCTTATATATAGGAAGGGTACCGGTACAGAGTCAATTGTGGAGGCTATATACGAGGAGTACCGGTACAGAGTCAATGTGGAGGCTATTATACAGGAGTACCAGTTCAGAGTCAATTGTGGAGCTATATACAGGAGGACACGGTACAGAGTCAATGTGTGGGGGGCACAGGTTAGTCAAGGTAAATTGTACATGTGGTAGTGGTAAAGTGACTATGCATAGATAATAAAGAGTAGCAGCAGCGTAAAATGGGGGGGGGGGGGGTCAACACAAATAGTCCCAGGTAGCCATTTGATTATCTGTTCACGAGTTCTTATGCTTGGGGTAGAAGCTGTTAAGAAGCCTTTTGGGACCTAGGACTTGCGCTCTGGTACCACTTGCTGTGCGGTAGCAGAAAGAACAGTCTATGACTAGGAAGGTGGCAGATAAACCATAGCAGTGTTTCCATTTACGTGGAAACCATCCACGGATGAGCCCGGGCAGGGCAGTCAGGTAGGTAGGTTACTGTAAGTAGCGCAGGTAGGTACTGTAATAGACAGGCAGGCAAGGTAGTAGGTACTGTAAGTAGGCAGGCAGGTAGTACTGTAAAGTAGGCAGGCAGGCAGTAGGACTGTAAGTAGGCAGGCAGGGCAGGCAGGTAGGTAGGTAGGTAGGTACTGTAAGTAGGCAGGCAGGGCAGGGCTACTGTAAATAGGAGGCGCAGGTAGCACTAAGTAGGCAGGCAGGCAGGTAGTGGTACTGTAGTAGGCAGGTAGGCAGCGTAGGTAGGTACTGTAAGTAGGCAGGTAGGTACTAAGTAGGCAGGCAGCAGGTACTTTAAGTAGCGCAGGTACGGGTAGGCAGTAGGTACTTACGAGTAGGCAGGCAGCCAGGTAGGCACTAAGTAGGGGACAGTAGCGTAGGCAGCGTAGGTTACTGAAGTACGGCAGCAGGCAGGTACTGTAAGTAGGAAGGCAGGCAGGTAGGTACTGTAAGTAGGCGGGCAGGCAGGTACTGTAAGTAGGCAGGCAGGCAGGTACTGTAAGTAGGCAGGCAGGCAGGTACTGTAAGTAGGCAGGCAGGTAGGTGCTGGGGCATTTAAAGCCCTTAACACTCATAGACACACACTTACAGGAAGAAATGCATACACATATGAGGTGAAGGCAAACACACAAACACACTCGTACAAAGCCATACACATATATAGGAAGGGGCACAAACACAGGTCACTTTAGCATGTCCACGGCAGCATGTTCCCCATGCAGGTGTCATACTACTACCACCTCTACAAAGTAGAGACAACCAGTCACCTCTGGCCTATATAGGCACAATAACACAATCGTATAGAGATCTACCGATATTAGTTACTCCATAGACAGGAGTGGGTTGTAGGAACCTATTACAGTCAATTAAGTTACTTTAAAAAACTAAGAGGAGCATGAGCCTGTCTATTACTGTGATGGGTTCTGATTTCTTAACCTTTGAAATATACTTCTTCATGTCACTGAGGGGGAGAGGATAATGTATAACGTTTACATTATGTCAGGATGTGTTATTGTTAACCATCGGGGATCCTATGGGAGGAGAAGAGACACAGTCTGGTACCAGTCACCATGACAGCCGTGAGTTGTGGGAGGAGTGAGGAATTTGGGCAGAGGTCAGGTTAGAAGAAGTGAGGAAGAATGTATATCACTAATCTTCTGGATAGCAACAGAGGTATATTATTGGCTGTTCAGATGTGYAAGGAGGGGCTCAGCATTGGAGAAAGTGTTAAATATCAGCGCTTGTGTGAATATGTTCCTTGTCTTATGCAGCTGTATGACCCAGTGGGTGAATACACTTGGTTGGAGCTTGATTAAGCGTCCGKGAGTTGTTGTTTTTTTTTACTCTGTTTATTTAGAACCTACTGTAACAACTGTTTTTCCACTTGGTCCCTCTGGGTCTTTTGGGGCACACAATAAGCTCGGCTTGGCCCACATGCTGAACGTGTGCCGGTCCAAAGAGAATGTCTCCCTCCCTGTGTGTCTCCACTGCATTCAGACCAGGCCATATAAGTGTCAGGTCCACTGATATGAAATGTTATCAGATATAATGACAAATCTAACCAGACTAAAGGCGTTCGGGTTTGCYCCTAGCAGAACTCGGCTAGGTGAATCGAACATCTGTGCACRCATACTCCCTAAAGACCTTCGTCTGAATTTTTTTTTAAATGCTAAAATTTTACTGTTGTTTGTCCCTCTTGAGCCACCATAGCCAGTACATTTCCTCAAAATAGCCCAAATTAATCTAAAATAAATCAAGAAATCTGTCATCAGTTTCAATGTTTTTGCCAGAGAAATCTTAGTCAAGCAAATTTACATCTAACTGAAATGTTTGTTTCAAATTTGTTCACTTGAAAAATTATGCATGAAAACTAGTCATCTCTTGTTGAATGACAACAAATACTTAATTGAAAAATCCCATCCACAGTTCCCACCCTATATAGTTCACTACATTTGGCAAATCTGACCTTAACTCTATCCTCCTGATTCTTGCTTACAAGCAAAAAGTCAAACAGGAAGGACCAGTGACACGCTCAATACCAAAGTGCGGTCAGATGAAGCGGTTGCTAAGCTACAGGACTGTTTTGCTAGCACAGACTGGAATATGTTCTGGGATTCATCCAATAACATTGAGGTTAGCACATCAGTCGCTGGCTTCATTAACAAGAGCAATGACCTCGTCGTCCCCACAGTGACCGTACGTACATATCCCAACCAGAAGCCATGGATTACAAGCAACAGCTGCAGTGAGCTAAAGCTTTCAAGGAGCTTGACACTAATCTGGAACGCTTATAAGAAATCCTGCTACGCCCTCCGACGAACCAATCAAACAGGCAAAGTGGACGACTGTAATCACGCTCTCAATAGCCGATTTGGGTAAGACCTTTTAAACAGGTCAACATTCACAAGGCCACACGGATTACCAGGACACGTAGTCAGAGCATGCGCTGACCAGCTAGTAAGTGTCTTTAATAACATTTTCTACCTCTCCCTGACCCAATCTGTAATACCTACAGGTTTAAAGCAGACCAACATAGTCCCTGTGCCCAAGAACTCCAAGGTAACCTGCCTAAATGACTACCGCCCTGTAGCACTCCCATCTGTAGCCATGAAATGCTTTGAAAGGCTGGTCATGGCTCACATCAACACCATCCCAGAAGCCCCAGACCTACTCCAATTTGCATACCTCCCCAACAGATCCACAGAAGAAGCAATCTCTATTGCACTCCACACTGCCCTTTCACACCTGGACAAAAGGAACACCTTCGTGAGAATGTTGTTCACTGACTACAGCTCAGCGTTCAACACCATAGTGCCCTCCAAGGACCCTGGGACTGAACATCTCCCTCTGCAACTGGATTCTGGATTTCCTGACGGGCCGCCCCCAGGTGGTGAGGGTAGGCAACAACACATCCGCCACGCTGACCCTCAACGCGGGGGCCCCTCCAGGGTGCGTGCTTAGTCCCCTCCTGTACTCCCTGTTCGCCCACGGCTGCATCGCCACGCATGGCTCCAAAACCATCATTAAGTTTGTCGATGACACAACGGTGGTAGGCCTCATCACCGATGATGACGAGACAGCCTATAGGGACGAGGTCATAGACCTGGCAGTGTGGTGCCATGACAACATCCTCTCCCTAAATGTGAGCAAAACAAAGGAGCTGATTGTGGACTACAGGAAACGGAAGGGCAGGCACGCCCTCATTCACATCGACGGGGCTGTAGTGGAGATGTTCAAGACCTTCAAGTTCCTCAGTGTTCACATCACAAAGGACCTATCGTGGTCTACACACACCAACAGTCATGAGGAGGGCACGACAACACCTATACCCCATACCCCAAAAGGTTTGGCATTGGACCTCAGATCCTGAAAAAGTTCTACAGCTGCACCATCAAGAGCATCCTGACTGGTTTCATCACCGCCTGGTATGGCAACCGCTCGGCCTCCGGCCGCAATGCGCTACAGAAGGTAGTGCGTACGGCCCAGTACATCACTGGAGCTGAGCCTCCTGCCATCCAGGCCACCCAAGTCATAGACTGTTCTCTCTGCTACAGCACGGCAAGCGGTACCGGAGCGCCAAGTTTGGTACCAAAAGGCTCCTTAACAGCTTCTACCCCTAACCCATTAGACTGCTTAACAGTTAATCAAAATGGCTACCCAGGCTATTTACATTGACACCCTTATTTTATTCATATTATTGTCACTGACCCTCTTGCACAGACTCGACGTACACTCACTGGACTCTAACCACACACTCACACATATAACCCTGACACTGCAACACACACACAGACACCCTTTCACACTCTGCTGTTACTCTGTTTATTCCTTCTACTGATTGCCTAGTCACTTTACCCCTACCTATATGTACAGTACCAGTCAAAAGTTTGGACACACCTACTCATTCAAAGGTTTTTATTTTTTTACTATTTTCTACATTGTAGAATAATAGTGAAGACATCAACACTATGAAATAACACATATGGAATCATGTAGTAACCAAAAAAAGTGTMAAATAAATCAAGATATATTTTATTTATATAGCTTCTTCAATCTAGCCACCCTGTTATTTGATGTTTTGTTTATTTTATAATCCTCTGTATGGAACACCCTATGGGCCCTGGTCAAAAGTAGTGAACTATATAGGGTATAGGGTACCATTTCAGACACAGCCAGTGACGGAGACCATTTCCAAGATGTACTACTGCACCAGGCAGTTTGTTTCCCTGATGGACCCCTAACAGCCCTATAAAACACTGTATAACCAGGCCCTATAAAACACTGTATAACCAGGCCCTATAAAACACTGTATAACCAGGCCCTATAAAACACTGTACAACCAGGCCTATAAAACCTGTATAAACCAGGCCCTATAAAACAGCTGTATAACCAGCGCCTCTATAAAACAGCTGTATAACCAGGCCCTATAAGAAGCACTGGTATATCCCGAGGCCGGCGTATAAAAACACTGATAATAACCAAAGGACCACTATAAAACACTGTATAAACGCCCTATAAAAACACTGTAAACACCTATAACACTGTAAACCAGCCCTATAAAAACACTGTTATGAAAGGCCCATATACATGACACGCCCTACCTGTAAACAGCACTAAAACACTGTACAACAGGCCCGTTATAAACCGCTCACCAAACCACAGCCTGACCCTTATCATTTACCAGCCATAACAGAAAGCCCTAATAAAACTGTAACAACCAGCTCTATAAAACACTGTATCAAGCCAGGCCCTATAAAACACTGTATAAACCAGCCCTATAAAACACTGTATAATAACCAGGCCCTATAAAAAACTGTATAGACGCAGCCCTATAAAACACTGTATAACCAGGCCCTAAAATAAAACACTGTAAACCAGGCCCTATAAAAACACTGTATAAACCAGGCCCCTATAAAAACACTGTATAACCAGGCCCTATAAAACACTGTTAAAACCAGGCCCTATAAAACACTGTAACCAGGCCTATAAAACACTGTACAACCAGGCCCTATAAAACACTGTACAACCAGCGCCTATAAAACACTGTCATAACCAGGCCCTATAAAACACTGTATTCAACCAGGCCCTATAAAACCACTGTATAATAACCAGGCCCTATAAACCACTGTATAAACCAGGCCCTAATAAAACACTGTATAACCAGGCCCTATAAACACTGTATAACCAGGCCCTATAAAACACTGTATAACCAGGCCCTATAAAACACTTGTACAACCAGGCCCTATAAAAACACTGTATAACCAGGCCTATAAAAACACTGTATAACCAGGCCCTATAAAACACTGTATAACCAGGCCCTATAAAACACTGTACAACCAGGCCCTATAAAACACTGTAGCAACCAGGCCCTATAAAACACTGTAAACCAGGCCCTATAAAACACTGTATAGATACACCAGGCCCTATAAAACCTGTATAACCAGGCTCTATAAACACTGTATAACGGCCCTATAAAACACTGTACAACCAGCCCTATAAAACACTGTATAACCAGGCCCTATAAAACACTGTATAACCAGGCCCTATAAAACAACTGTTATAACCAGGCCTATATAAACACTGTAATAACCAGGCCCTATAAAAACACTGTATAACCAGGCATAAAACACTGTATAACCAGGCCTATAAAACACTTATAACCAGCCCTATAAAACGACTGTATAACCAGACCTATAAAACACTGTATAACCAGGCCCTATAAAACACTGTATAACCAGGCCCTATAAAAACACTGTATAACCAGGCTCTATAAAACACTGTATAACCAGGCCCTAATAAAACACTGTACAACCAGCCCTATAAAACACTGTATACCAGGCCCTATAAAACACTGTATACAGGCCCTATAAAACACTGTATAACCAGCCCTATAAACACTGTTATAACCAGGCCCTATAAAACACTGTACAACGCAGGCCCTATAAACACTGTACAACCAGGCCTATAAAACACTATATAACCAGGCCCTATAAAACATGTATATGGTTATGTCAGAAGAGAGCGAGAGAGAGAGAGAGAGCAAACACAGCTTGTCTGCAGACTTTTTATAAGGTCATTTGATAAAGACGATGAGACTTGAATAGGCTACTTACTCACAGGCAGTTGGACTGCAATCCTCTTTCTACCAATGGGAGCAGTGTTTGGCCACTGCAAAGACATTGAATATAGTTATTTTAACTCGTATAACCTCCGTTTCAAAATAGGACAAACATGCTTCAGATAGATAAGATACAGTGGAAGTCAGAAGTTTACATACACTTAGGTTGGAGTCATGAAAACTCGTTTGAAAACCACTCCACAAATTCCTTGTTAACAAACTATAGTTTTGGCAAGTCGGTTAGGACATCTACTTTGTGCATGACACAAGCAATTTTTCCAAACATTGTTTACAGACAGATTATTTCACTTATAATTCACTGTATCACAATTCCAGTGGGTCAGAAGTTTACATACACTTAGTTGACTGTGCCTTTAAACAGTTGGAAAATTCCAGAAAATGATGTCATGGCTTTAGAAGCTTCAATAGGCTAATTGACATCATTTGATGTAGTGGAGGTGTACCTGTGGATGTATTTCAAGGCCTACCTTCAAACTCAGTGCCTCTTTGCTTGACATCATGGGAAAATCAAAAGAAATCAGCCAAGACCTCAGAAAAAAATTGTAGACCTCCACAAGTCTGGTTCATCCTTGGGAGCAACTTCCAAACGCCTGAAGGTACCACGTTCATCTGTACAAACAATAGTACGCGAGTATAAACACCATGGGACCACGCAGCCGTCATACCGCTCAGGAAGAGACGCGTTCTGTCTCCTAGAGATGAACGTACTTTGGTGCGAAAAGTGCAAATCAATCCCAGAACAGCAAAGGACCTTGTGAAGTTGCTGGAGGAAACGGGTACAAAAGTATCTATATCCACAGTAAAATGAGTCATATATCGACATAACCTGAAAGGCCGCTCAGCAAGGAAGAAGCCACTGCTCCAAAACCGCCATAAAAAAGCCAGACTACGGTTTGCAACTGCACATGGGGACAAAGATCGTACTTTTTGGAGAAATGTCCTCTGGTCTGATGAAACAAAAATATAACTGTTTGGCCATAATGACCATCATTATGTTTGGGGGAAAAGGGGGATGCTTGCAAGCCGAAGAACACCATCCCAACCGTGAAGCAYGGGGGTGGCAACATCATGGTGTGGGGAAGCTTTGTTGCAGGAGTGACTCGTGCACTTCACAAAATAGATGGCACCATGAGGAAGGAAAATTATGTGGATATATTAAAGCAACATCAAGACATAAGTCAGGAAGTTAAATCTTGGTCACAAATGGGTCTTCCAAATGGACAATGACCCCAAGCATACTTCCAAAGTTGTGGCAAAATGGCTTAAAGACAACAAAGTCGAGGTACTGGAGTGGCCATGACAAAGCCCTGACCTCAACCCTATATACAAAGCGTGTGCGAGCAAGGAGGCCTACAAACCTGACTCAGTTACACCAGCTCTGTCAGGAGCAATGGGCCAAAATTCAGCTTGCGGAAGGCTACCTGAAACGTTTGACCCAAGTTTAACAATTTAAAGGCAATGCTACGAAATACTAGTTGAGTGCATGTAAACCTCTGACCCACTGTGAATGTAATGAAATAAATAAAAGCTGAAATAAATTATTCTCTCTAATGTTATTCTGACATTTCACATTCTTAAAATAAAGTGGTGATCTTAATTGACCTAAGACTAGGATTAAATGTCTGGAATTGTGAAACACCTTAGCCAAATACATTTAAACTCAGTTTATGTAAACTTCTGACTTCAACTGTATAGATAATATGAACGTGCTAAATGGTGAGGAGGGATGAGGCTGATAATGATTCATAAATCATAATAAACATAACATAAACGCAATCGAATGAATTCCCATGAACATGGAAATGAGTTTACAAATTAGCCCTTGTAACATCAAGTCAAACAAATATCCGACTGTCTGTGTGAAACACTTGAGTGTGTTTCTACTCTGCTACGGTAGCCTAACAAAGCAAAGTGAAACAAGTGCGAATTGCAATTTTGCTGATTTCTTTTCCCACACAAATAAAATAATCAAGAAAACTAAAGCAAAAAGTTTCTCCCCATCCTACGAAAGAATGTATTTCGGTCTATTCTAGACGTTGTGTTCTAAATAGGCTACTGTCGATAGCCCACAGTAACGTCTCGTCCATAACAGACTTACGTAACGTTGAACTTGGCAGCGTGGACAATATTCAGACTTCCACCGCTTCGTTAATGTAACAGCGAAAAATCTATTTTCGCAAATTTCTACAATAGTGTTCAAAACTGCACGGGGTATTCATTCGATACTTTGTATCCGTTTGATGGAGATTTAAAACGCAGTTGTAACAATCTAACGTTACCTAACAAAGAGATATTGTACACATGAAATAAATAAAAAAATCCACGACAAAAAAAAGTACAATAGTAGAAGTGCTATAAATCTCGGGATTGCAAGCTAAAACTGGTCAAATATCCTCGTTGTAAAATAATACAATTATGAAAACGATAAAAAACAAAACTTTTTCAGAAATGTTTTTATTATGTATAACAAAAATGAACTGTTAATCGACTTAGTCGAAGGTTCATAAACCAAGCCAGAAGTAATTGGTTAATTTACCTTTATTAGGTCCAATATCCGAGGTGATATAATATGTGTCTGTAATTTGTGAATCGGACGTAGCTACGTTTTGAGACTAAAAATCGAAAAATCGTTGCGTCAGTCCGTTTAAATACTGATCAGTATCTGGGGGGGTACGGGAATGCGGAACTTGCTGTCCCAGACGTAAGCGTGGATAGAAATAGACCGCAGGGCTAAATGGAAGGTGGGGGAAAAGAAATAAGCATTGTTCGCTCCACCCCTAGCAACCAAAAAACACACAACATTCTGATGTGAGGAAACCTTCAGCTTCCTCTGTTGGAGTGTGTCGTCACTAGTTACCATTGCCACAAAGTCATAGACCCCGCCCATTTCTACAATTTCTCTTCTTATTCATATGTGATTTTAAAACATACATTTTACCTTAACCCTAACCTTAACCACACTGCTAACATTATGCCTAACACAAACATTAAATGAAGACCAAAAAGCGCATTTTTGTTTTCATGTTCATTGTTTTAACGCCAAATTGTTTTTATAAACATACATGTATTACTTATTTATACATTTGACATACACATGTCCTAGCAAAGAAAGTGATTTTGGAAACATGATGGACTATAATTAGTGCTTTGTTGTTGTTGTTGACACAGTTTTCATGTCTGTGTTGTGCGCGCGCACGCACGCAAGAGACCGCAACCGGAGAGCGAGAGCGAGAGATCAGTTTCATATAGATTTCCCTTCAGCATGTCCCACTATGGTCGCACCTGCTCTTATTTGGTGTTCTTGGGTCCTATTTAAAGGGTTCAGGAATTCTATTGGTGCCCTCTTTCGACTCCAGGGGATAGATTTCAACTGTTACTAATAAGATATTTAGGATGTCGATGTTTTGCAACAGACGTTTTGACCCGCTAACCTTTGCTTTATTACTACAAGAGGCTACTTTAACTTAACCTTAGCTCACGTATTCTTCATGATATATACATGTCACAGACTAGACCTGATATAGTGTATTCTATTCTAATGTAAGACCCTAAAGGGCTGGGCATCTGCAAGGGAAATGTGCAAGGCAATTTAATAAGCAAATAAATCAATAAATGACTTGGTTGGTTGTGACAACACTGGTTGTTTATTTGAAGAGCCACTCAGAATATATTCCTTGCAGTATTAGCGTCCTCTAGTGGGACAATATATATCTTTTTTTTGTGACATGAGACTGGTCATTAGGCTAATAACCATATATATACCAACTCTGATCAATGATAATACTTTAAGTGGATGCTAAACATCTACAATGCCAATGCAATATAACGTATACAATATCAACGGATTAACTAAAAATATAAAAATAGGTTTGTTTGGCATCGGTAACTTAAGTATTTCTCCTTAATCACTTCCGTCAAGATATTAGATATTAGATATTAGATATTAGTAGGGCACTTGAAGTCAACGACAGTCCTGTGTGATCATGATGTCCTCAGCCGTGGGTCACTGTGCTTCTATCTGGACTTCCACCACAAATGTCCCTTCCTCTGTTTATTTTTATAGACTCTAATTTGGTTTCATTGGCATCTGTGATTTAATGTCCAGTTCCTGAGGGAGAGAGAGAGAGAGAGAGAGAGAGAGAGAGAGAGAGAGAGAGATGAGAGAAGAGAGAGAGAGAGAGAGAGAGAGAGAGAGAGAGAGAGAGAGAGAGAGAGAGAGAGAGAGAGAGAGAGAGAGATGGTCAATACGGTCAATACATTTAATTAAAATGTATCATCCCGAAGATTCCCCAATACAACAGCAGTAGGGTTGTACCTGTATCCATGATTATATGTACTATTATTATTACTACTGAAATTAAACTGGTTTCAAGAGAGAGTCAATGCCCAGGTCTACTCACTCCCTATCTCACTGGCTCTAGTCTACTCCCTATCAGACTGTCTCTAGTCTACCTCCCTATCTGACTGGCTCTAGTCTACTCCCTATCTGACTGGCTCTAGTCTACTCCCTATCTGACTGGCTCTAGTCTACTCCCTATCTGACTGGCTCTAGTCTACCTCCCTATCTGACTGGCTCTAGTCTACCTCCCTATCTGACTGGCTCTAGTCTACTCCCTATCTGACTGGCTCTAGTCTACTCCCTATCTGACTGGCTCTAGTCTACTCCCTATCTGACTGGCTCTAGTCTACCTCCCTATCTGACTGGCTCTAGTCTACCTCCCTATCTGACTGGCTCTAGTCTACCTCCCTATCTGACTGGCTCTAGTCTACTCCCTATCTTGACTGGCTCTAGTCTACCTCCCTATCTGACTGGCTCTAGTCTACCTCCCTATCTGACTGGCTCTAGTCTACCTCCCTATCTGACTGGCTCTAGTCTACTCCCTATCTGACTGGCTCTAGTCTACCTCCCTATCTGACTGGCTCTAGTCTACTCCTCTATCTGACTGCTCTATCTACCTCCCTATCTGACTGGCTCTAGTCTACCTCCCTATCTGACTGGCTCTAGTCTACCTCCCTATCTGACTGGCTCTAGTCTACCTCCCTATCTGACGCTCTAGTCTACTCCCTATCTGACTGGCTCTAGTCTACCTCCCTATCTGACTGGCTCTAGTCTACTCCCTATCTGACTGGCTCTAGTCTACCTCCCTATCTGACTGGCTCTAGTCTACCTCCCTATCTGACTGGTCTAGTCTACTCCCTATCTGACTGGCTCTAGTCTATCCCTATCTGACTGGCTCTAGTCTACTCCTATCTGACTGGCTCTAGTCTAACCTCCCTATCTGACTGTGCTCTAGTCTACCTCCCTATCTGACTGGCTCTAGTCTACCTCCCTATCTGACTGGCTCTAGTCTACCTCCCTATCTGACTGGCTCTAGTCTACCTCCTATCTGACTGGCTCTAGTCTACTCCCTATCTGACTGGCTCTAGTCTACCTCCCTATCTGACTGGCTCTAGTCTACCTCCCTATCTGACTGGCTCTAGTCTACCTCCTATCTGACTGGCTCAGTCTACCTCCTATCTGACTGGCTCTAGTCTACCTCCCTATCCTGACTGGCTCTAGTCTACCTCCCTATCTCACTGGCTCTAGTCTACCTCCCTATCTGACTGGCTCTAGTCTACTCCCTATCTGACTGGCTCTAGTCTACCTCCCTATCTCACTGGCTCTAGTCTACCTCCCTATCTGACTGGCTCTAGTCTACTCCCTATCTGACTGGCTCTAGTCTACTCCCTATCTCACTGGCTCTAGTCTACCTCCCTATCTCACTGGCTCTAGTCTACCTCCTATCTGACTGGCTCTAGTCTACTCCCTATCTGCATCCCAAATGGCAACCCTATTCCCTATAGTGCCCTGGGCTATGGTGAAAAGCAATGCATTCGATAGGGATGGCGTCATTTTGTAGCAACCAGAGAGTCAAGACTCTGTATTTCCTCTCTGTCTGTCTGGGTCTTTAAACAGATGAGGAGGAAGGCAGCCAGCCGAGAGATATCAATCAGTAGAGGAAGACACATGGTCCGTGTGCCGAGTCAGCATTGTAGAGTCTCACTGGGAGAAACCCTACAGTATACCACTATGCTGCCAAAAAACAGTAAGCTTTCAAGAATGACATTTCTGTGAAATATACCACTCTCTTTGAGCGTGATGAAGTTCATATATGCCACCAGTTCACTAATATACATTTGTTGAATCTGAAATAGAGATCAATTAAAGTAAAATGAAACCGGTGTTAATTTATCAGACTTCCATTGATTATATTACACGTGTAGAGAGATTCTCACATCTCTTGCAAAAGCCAGAAAAAATGAATTGAACCATTTTCATTCAATTAGAGAAGAAAAAAATCAGTCAGGAATCAGAAATGAAAAAATGACAGTTTAAAGATTGCATTCCTTTGCCCACTTTAAAAGCATCTGCTCTCGACGTCTTTCTGCACTATGATCAAGGCTGTGGTGTGAGATTGCCTTATGTCCCAAATGGAACCCTATTCCCTATATAGTGCACTACTTTAGACCAGAGCCCTATGGCACCCTACTCCCTATATAGTGCACTACTTTAGACCAGAGCCCTATGGCACCCTTCTCCCTATATAGTGCACTACTTTAGACCAGAGCCCTATGGCACCCTACTCCCTATATAGTGCACTACTTTAGACCAGACCCTATGGCACCCTACTCCCTATATAGTGCACTACTTTAGACCAGAGCCCTATGGCACCCTACTCCCTATATAGTGCACTACTTTAGACCAGAGCCCTATGGCACCCTACTCCCTATTAGTGCACTACTTTAGACCAGAGCCCTATGGCACCCTACTCCCTATATAGTGCACTACTTTAGACCAGACCCTATGGCACCCTACTCCCTATATATGCACTACTTTAGACCAGACCCTATGGCACCCTACTCCCTATATAGTGCACTACTTTAGACCAGAGCCCTATGGCACCCTACTCCCTATATAGTGCACTACTTTAGACCAGAGCCCTATGGCACCCTACTCCCTAAATAGTGCACTGCTTTTGACAGAGTCCTATGGGTCCCGGTTAAAAAATAGTGCATTAAATAGGCTGGCGTTTGGGATTCAACCTCAGGTTGAAAATACCTCTATCTATGAGGTTGGCTGCCTTCGCCGGCATCTGCCCAAAAGGGTGGATGATGGATGAGAATCTCAACCTGTGGTTCTATAGGAAGGCGTAAAACCACATTCGGTTTGCGTTTCGTTCTGTGTGGGGGTGAGAGACTAGATAGAACCAAGGTAGAAACTGTAAGTGAAATGTTGTTTTTTAACTTCAGGAAATGTACCTTTATTATTCATTATTATTAATTGAAATTATGATGCGTTCATTCACAAAATGCTCTAAAAAAAAACTGACGTTATTGCTCATAAATGTAATAGTTCCAGGTTTATGTTCAACTTATGTGCCTTACTGCCCAGCACACATCAATGAACCCATGAGTCGTGATATGATATGGTACTTCTGCATTAATGCATTCTGCATGCTGACGTTGATTGGCTGCAGCTGTATCTTGTGTATGTCTCTGGGGAGTACCCCATATACACAAACCTCCAGCCCAGACACTTCTCTGACTCACTCTCTTGTCTATCTATCATCACACCAGCTGCAGCCACAACAGACGGACGGACCTCTTTATTTAGTCACTCTTCCATAATTCACTCCTTCCTTCCCTTTTCTTCCATTAAAATACATCCCAGACAGCTGTCTGTCTGTCAGTCAGGTCAACACATCTGTCTGTCTGTCAGTCAGGTCAACACAGCTGTCTGTCTGTCAGTCACATCAACACACCTGTCTGTCTGTCAGTCACATCAAACATCTGTCTGTCTGTCGGTCAGGTCAACACACGCTGTCTGTCTGTCAGTCACATCAACACACCTGTCTGTCTGTCAGTCACATCAACACATCTGTCTGTCTGTCAGTCAGGTCAACCCATCTGTCTGTCTGTCAGTCACATCAACACATCTGTCTGTCTGTCAATCACGTCAACACACCTGTCTGTCTGTCAGTCACATCAACACATCTGTCTGTCTGTCAGTCACATCAACACAGCTGTCTGTCTGTCAGTCACATCAACACATCTGCTGTCCCTCAGTCACATCAACACATCTGTCTGTCTGTCCGTCAGTCACATCAACACATCTGTCTGTCAGTCAGGTCAACACATCTGTCTGTCTGTCAGTCAGGTCAACACACCTGTCTGTCCGTCACGTCAACACATCTGTCTGTCCGTCACGTCAAACACATCTTGTCTGTCCGTCAGTCACATCAAACAATCTGTCTGTCTGTCAGTCACATCAACACACCTGTCTGTCTGTCAGTCACATCAACACATCTGTCTGTCTGTCAGTCACATCAACACATCTGTCTGTCCGTCAGTCACATCAACACACCTGTCTGTCTGTCAGTCAGGTCAACACATCTGTCTGTCTGTCAGTCACATCAACACATCTGTCTGTCTGTCAATCACGTCAACACCACCTGTCTGTCTGTCAGTCACATCAACACATCTGTCTGTCTGTCAGTCACATCAACACAGCTGTCTGTCTGTCAGTCACATCAACACATCTGTCTGTCCCTCAGTCACATCAACACATCTGTCTGTCTGTCCGTCAGTCACATCAACACATCTGTCTGTCTGTCAGTCAGGTCAACACATCTGTCTGTCTGTCAGTCAGGTCAACACATCTGTCTGTCTGTCAGTCAGGTCAACACACCTGTCTGTTCCGTCACGTCAACACATCTGTCTGTCCGTCACGTCAACACATCTGTCTGTCCGTCAGTCACATCAAACACATCTGTCTGTCTGTCAGTCACATCAACACACCTGTCTGTCTGTTCAGTCACATCAACACATCTGTCTGTCTGTCAGTCAGTCAGGTCAAACACACCTGTCTGTCTGGTCAGTCACATCAACACACCTGTCTGTCTGTCAGTCACATCAACACACCTGTCTGTCCGTCAGTCACATCAACACATCTGTCTGTCTGTCAGTCACATCAACACATCTGTCTGTCTGTCAGTCACATCAACACATCTGTCTGTAAGGATGAGTCTTCTCAGACATTTTTATTTCAGTCTCTGTCTGCACTATTAACAGCAGTTCTATATTTGACCATTCTTAGCTGGGCATGATGACAAACGTCAAACTCTAATATCATATTAAGGAACTGAGAATAAGTAGTGGATAACAGTAGGCCTTAAGTTAATAAGATGTTAAAACCTGTCAAGGATTCAAGTGCACGGACGGACCTTTCAATTTCATCCATTTTAAGATAGAAAAATACAAGATATGAACATAATAAATGCAAAGATATATTGGAATTTGTCCATCCGTCCTCCCTCAAACATGTTTGGTGCATGGCGCCCCAGCTCAGCATCTATTCTTCAGGTTA
This sequence comes from Salvelinus sp. IW2-2015, assembly GCF_002910315.2. NCBI lineage: Eukaryota > Metazoa > Chordata > Actinopteri > Salmoniformes > Salmonidae > Salvelinus > Salvelinus sp. IW2-2015. The sequence goes on along the minus strand of NW_019942876.1, from coordinate 75,341 downwards.
GAGACCTCCGTGAGGTACATGAGCCCTTCCGCTCATTGCTCTAGCATATTCTATCTAGCTTCAGTTATCAAGCAAAAAGCTGAAGTAGTTGGGGAAAACAGATGGTAAACGTTTCTTTCGCCACCCACCTGTGCCTATTAATCTCCTAATACAGTTGTCTAACTGATGTTGCTTTAAGGGTGACCGTAAAGATTTCATTCAAAGTTAAATTAGGGTCTGGAAAAACAGTTTTACATGTAGCTTACAACAACAGAGACGTTGCAGTATATTGCCTTGCCTATCCCTCTCCGCTTACTATATCATCTGATTCCATTATACCGTCTCATTCCACACACAACTTTTCACTTCTCCATGTTCTCAGAGCTGTGGCGTCACCCGTCTCTAGTGACGATGCCTTGCAAACTCAAATGACATTGATTTATACCTGTAAATATAGCATATGGTTTAGGAATATCACAATAAGAGACCGATCATGAGGAATGGGAAGGTGAAATCATACATTATTCCAGTATGATAGGACTGTATGTAATGGGAACACTATTCCAGTATGATAGGACTGTAAAGTAATGGGACCTAATTCCAGTATGAATGGACTATGTAATGGAACACTATTCCAGTATGATAGACTGTATGTAATGGAACACTTATTCCAGTATGATAGGACTGTGTGTTGGAACACTATTCCAGTATGATAGGACTGTGTAATGGGAACACTTTTCCAGTATGATAGGACTGTATGTAATGGGAACACTACTTCCAGTATGATAGGACTGTGTAATGGGAAATTATTCCAAGTATGATAGGACTGTGTGTAATGGGAACACTATTCCACGTATGATAGGACTGTGTGTAATGGGAACACTATTCCAGTATGATAGGACTGTGTAAGTAATGGGAACACTATTCCAGTATGATAGGACTGTAATGGGAACACTTTTCCAGTATGATAGGACTGTGTAATGGGAAACAATTCCAGTATGATAGGACTGTGTAATGGAACACTTTTCCATTTATGACAGGACTATGTAATGGGAACACTATTCAAGTATGATAGGACTGTATGTAATGGGAACACCCTATTCCATTATGACAGGACTATGTAATGGGAACACTATTCCAGTATGATAGGACTGTATGTAATGGGAACACTATTCCATTATGACACGGACTATGTAATGGGACACTATTCCAGTGTGATAGGACTGTGTAATGGGAACACTATTCCAGTATGATAGGACTGTATGTAATGGAAACACTATTCCAGTATGATAGGACGTGGTAATGGGAACACTATTCCAGTATGATAGGACTGTATGTAATGGGAACACTATTCCAGTATGATAGGACTGTGTAATGGGAACACTATTCCAGTTGATAGGACTATGTAATGGAACACTATTCCAGTATGATAGGACTATGTAATGGGAACACTATTCCAGTATGATAGGACAGTATGTAATGGGAACACTATTCCAGTATGATAGGACTGTGTGTAATGGGAACACTATTCCAGTGTGATAGGACTGTATGTAATGGGAACACGATTCAGTATGATAGGACTGTGTAATGGGAACACTATTCCAGTATGATAGGACTGTGTAATGGGAACACTATTCCAGTATGATAGGACTGTATGTAATGGGAACACGATTCCAGTTATGATAGGACTGTGTAATGGGAACACTATTCCAGTATGATAGACTGTGTAATGGGAACACTATTCCAGTATGATAGGACTGTATGTAATGGGAACACTATTCCAGTATGATAGGACTGTATGTAATGGGAACACTATTCCAGTATGATAGGACTGTGTAATGGGAACACTATTCCAGTATCATAGGACTGTATGTAATGGGAACACTATTCCAGTATGATAGGACTATGTAATGGGAACACTATTCCAGTTTGATAGGACTGTATGTAATGGGAACACTATTCCAGTGTGATAGGACTGTGTATTGGGAATACTATTCCAGTATGATAGGACTATGTAATGGGAACACTATTCCAGTATGATAGGACTGTGTAATGGGAACACTATTCCAGTATGATAGGACTGTATGTAACAAGAGTTTGACACTATTGAGGCACCTGTCTAGATTTCAAAGTGGAATTTAAGGTGGCAGGTAGGCTAGCGGTTCGAGCGTTGSACCAGTAACCGAGAAGTTGTTAAATTGAATCCCCGAGCCGACAGGGTGGAAAATATGTCCTTACGCCCTTGAGCAAATCTCTTAAGGATCCGCCCCTTTTTTTCAATTTTCGCCAAAAATGACATAGTTGTAGCTCAGGACCTGAAGCAAAGATATGCATATTCTTGATACCATTTTAAAGGAAACATTTTGAAGTTTGTGGAAATGTTAACTTAATGTAAGAGAATATAACACATTAGATCCGGTAAAAGATAATACAAAGAAAAAAACATGCGTAGTTTTGTATTTTTGTTGTTGTATCATCATCTTTGAAATGCAAGAGAAAGGCCATAATGTATTATTCCAGCCCAGTCAAAATGTAGATTTTGGCCACTAGATGGCAGCAGTGTATGTGCCAAGTTTTCGACTGATCCAATGAACCATTGCATTTCTATTCAAAATGTTGTATCAAGACTGCCCAAATGTGGCTAATCGGATTATTAATTAATTTCAAGTTCATAACTGTGCACTCTCCTCAAACAATAGCATGGTTTTCTTTCACGGTATTAGCTACTGTAAATTGGACAGTGCAGTTAGATTATGTCTATGTCCTGGGAAGTGTTCTTGTTACTTACAACCTCATGCTAATCACATTAGTCTACGTTAGCTCAACCGTCCCGCAGTGGACCCACCGATCCTGTAGAGGTTTTAAACCCCCACAATAACAGCTCTCTGGGTGCCCAATGTGGCAGGCCCCCACATCTCTCCAATTCAGAGGGGTTGGGTTAAAAGCTGAAGTCAGGTTTCGGTTGGACCTTGTCATACTCTTGTTACATACAGACGTATCATACTGGAATAGACGATAAAAAGTAATTGCTTTTTAAAACTTTAATTAGGTCATATTTCCACCTATCCCCTAACGTCTATGATGTACAGTATTTGAAAATGTAGAATACTGAATAGTATATAGAATACTGAATCAGCATATGAATATGACATTTATTCATGGAATACTGGTAATAGGATTACTCATAGAAATGATATGAGTAGTGTTCGATACTAGAATACTGAAAAATGCATGATACGAAGGATACTCGAATACGTGATTATATAAACCATACTGAATAGTATATACTACTGTACGGAATAGAATACTGAAGAGGATAGAGATACTAAGTAGATTACGAGTGAGTACTGAAGTACTGAGATATGAATATAGCATATACTTGAATACTTATACCTAGAACTAGTAATAAAATGAGAGATTATAGAATGTTGAGTACGGGATATAATACTGAGATAACGAATAGAATACTGAATAGGATCATAGAAATACCTGAATTTAGGATATAGCAATAACCTGAGTAACGATTATAGAATACTGAATAGCTTACTAGACATACTGAATAGAATATTGAATAGTGATTTATATAGAGTACTGAGATATAAGATATAGAACTGAATAGGATATAGATAACTGAATAGGAAATGAATGTTGAGTAGGATATACGATACCTGAAATAGTATATAGAATACGAATAGTATATAGAATACCTGAATAAGCCAATAGAATACTAATAATGGATATAGAATTACTGAATAGGATATACGAATGCTTGGTAGTAATAGCATACTGGACATAGTGATATAGGATACTGATATAATATACCCACGGAATACTCGATAGATATAGAATACTCATAGAATAGAATACTGAATAATATAGAATACTGAATAGGATATTGAATATGATTTTATATTAGAACCTCTGAATATTATAGAATACGTAAAATATAGAATACTGATAGGATATAAATACTGAATTAGTAAAAAACTGAATAGATTATAGAATCTGAATAGATATGGAATCTGAATAATATAGAATGTTGAGTAGTAAGAATGATGAATAGAATAGAATACGAATAGATATATATCAATACTGAATAGGATATATGAATGTGATAGGATATAGAATACAATAGGATATAGAATACTGAATAGTATATAGAATACTGAATAGGTATAGAATACTGAGTAGGATATAGAATACTGAATAGTATATAGAAACTGAATAGATATTGAATAGTGAATTTATATAGAATACTGAATATTATAAATACTGAATAGATATAGAATACTGAATAGGATATAGAAGTGTTGACTGTAGATATAGAATACTAATTATATAGAATACTTAATATGTAATAGGAATACTGATATGGAATATAGAATGTTGAGTAGGATATAGAAATACTGAATAGATATAGAATACTGAATAGTATATAGAATACTGAATAGGATATAGAATACTGAGTAGAATACGAATAGTAATAGAATACGAATAGATATTGAATAGTAATGTTATTATAATACGAATATGATATAGCATACTGAATAAGATATAGAATACTGAATAGGAAATAGAATTGAGTAGGATATAAGAATACTAAAAGATAGATAATGATAAGATATAGAATACTATGATAGAAATACGAAGTAGATATAGAATACTGAATAGGATATAGAATTGATAGAGATATTAGAATACTGAATATGGATATAGGTAATACATGATAATAGTAATAGAATACGAATAGAATAGAATACTGAATTAGGATATAGAATACTGAGTAGCGATATAGAATACGAATAGTATATAGAATTACTGAATAGGATATAGAATACTGAGTAGGATATAGAATAGCTGAATAGACTATAGAATGTGAGTAGGATATAGAATACTGAATAGTATATAGAATACGAATATATATGAAATGAATAGATATATAATACTGAATAGTATAATGAATTATGTATATAGAATACTGGAATTAGTGTATAGAATCTGATGACTTTCCACCATTCTTTCACCTCTTACTAAAATACCTTACATTACATCCATCCAAGTGCAACCGTCTTTCATGACCGCCAATATAAAACACATTTGACTGGCTGTGTGTGATAAATGCCCCGGCATACCTTCCTACCAATTCCATATAACACTCATTTAATATAGACATTTATGCCCAGTAAAAAAAAGATCACTGACTTCATGACAGTTTAATGTGGATATATCCAGAGCTGTCCAGCGGCGGAACTTAGTATATTCGAGCCCGGGCAAGGCCAATTCTAGCAGCACCGTCAGTGCCCCTCCCACTTGGGGAATTTTCTTCCCTTTGTCGCCAGATTGTAATCCTTCTGATTGACATTCGCCCATGTACTATGTAGAGCGTCGGATCGGAACTATTTCCAAATAAGCCTCACTCCTCACTCCACTCTACAACGGAAGCTGTGGTTATGGGTTGTGGTTCCACCGGTAACTCGTCTGTGGGTATTTGTTACAGTGAGAGGTAGGTGACCATTATGGCTACTAGCTAGAGTATATTCCCCTGTAGTACCCAGTCAGTAGACACCACAATTAAAGAAAATATTAGAGTAAAACAAATCCCCTTCATAGCTCCCTTCTACTGCTCTTATTTGAAGTCTGACTGAATCAGAAAATGCACAGACACACAAACACACACACACACACACACTATATTTATGCATATAGGCCAACACTCAGCACGACAGGGAACGTATCAGGACTGGAGATGGCATCAGAGACTGCGAATTAAGATGCACGGCCGGGGAGACGTCAGGGACTGAATGGCATCAGAGACTGTGAATTAGATGACGGCCACGGAGAATTCAGGGACTGGAACGGCATCAAGACTGTGAATTAAGATGACGGCCAGCGGAGATGTCAGGACTGAACGGCATCAGAGACTGTGCAATAAGATGCGCGGCGGGAGATGTCAGGACTGGCATCAAGACTGTGAATAAAGATGCCGGAACGCGGTAATGTCAGGGACTGGAATGGGCATCAGAGACTGTGAATAAAGATGCCGGCCGTGGGTAGATGTCAGGGACTGGAATGGGCATCAGAGACTGTGAATAAAGGTGAAGTATTTTCACTCTGTTGCATAATTGCTCAGCTCAGCAGAATTTCATGCCCAGATGACAGTCTTCTGGCACGAATACCATTGAGCTCTGAGATATAAATACGGAAGCCTTTTCTAACTATATAACATAGTCCCAACACATGAAGATACTTTCTTTAATAGGGATTCACTATCTTGTGGCCTTGACATTGTCAGTCAGTCAATGATGATGAGCTTACAGATATGCGGAACTAAACATAATGTATAACATGCAATGACGGTTGAAGAAGAAGAAGAAGAAGTGATATATATTAGACAGAAATGTGCATTCATTTTATTTAGGAAGAAATATATGTTTAGTTGTCTGACAGTGTCTGTATTAGGTTGCACGGCAAGAAGAGGCAATTCTAGAACAGAATAGGCTAGAATAGAATAGAACAGAATAGAAAATGAAATTCTATTTTTGCATGGGTAGGAGCAGGCAGACAAGCTAATAATAAAACTAAAGCCAGCATAAACGCGTACAGCTACAGGCAATGTAAAATGAATTCCACAGCACTCTATTATGATGGAATTCCTGTGAAGGACTGTTTGTTTCCTGATAACAACGGTTCTCTCGGGTTCTCCCTCCACTCGCTCTGCATGCCCTGCTTTGTCTTTTTTTTCCGGGAAAATCTTCCAGAGAGAAACCCGACACTGCCAAAACATCTCCATGGAGACAAAACGTCCGAACTCTCCAAATATGGACATGGAAGTGCAACGCAATCGTGTGCAGCGTAAACACGTCGTGACGTAAAACACTGCAACCGTACACTCCGTGCTGTGTGCTTATCTGAAATTGCCTTGACAGTGAGAGTATTGGCAAGAGATGAACGATAATGAATAATTAACATGATCTCGTTGTTTAAAAATACATGTTATCCTTGATGAATTTATATAGTTCCAATATTACAATTATTTATGGAAAGAGAATTTGACATAGCTGTAGGCTTTCATATAAGAAGTAGGTTATATGACCTATTCTGGCAGAAATATCATTATAGGCCTATGCAGACCTGAACAATAGCCTATATATGAGAATTCAATGTATTCCATTAAAACAGTCAACAATTAAGATTTGTCAATGGTATATTTTTATTTGTCTGTGTTCTATTTTTTTGTTGTTGCATTTGACCAACAGTTAGTCAAAACTTTGAATGTAAAAAAAATAAGCTATGTCATAAAATACATCTTAATAAAATACATGTCACTGTGTTTTCAGCGAAAACCTGAAAGAAATCTCACCTTACAGTAAAATAATGTCCACATTACTTAAACTGTAATTTCACCTGTTCAGACGCAATCTGATAACGGCATCCACACAAACCACAGTCTAGTTTCACATTTATATTTAAGGATGAAACACAAAAATGTAGCACCATTTTGAATCAAATGGTATGATTTTTCATGCATTTAATTTTGATACAACGCCAACAATATACACATGTATCTCTCTCAAGAGCAGTGGTGTAAAGTACTTAAGTAAAAATACTTTAAAGTACTACTTAAGTACTTTTTTGGAGGTATCTGTACTTTACTATTTATGTTTTTGACTACTTTTACTTCACTACATTCCAAAAAAAAAAAAAGTGAGTTTACTCCATACATTTCCCCTGACACCCAAAAGTACTAGTTACATATTTAATGCTTAGCAGGACAGGAAAATGGTGGAATTCACACACATCCCTGGCCAGCTCAACTGCCTCTGATCTGGCGGACTCACTAAACACAAATGCTTGGTTTGTAAATGATGCCTGAGTGTTGGCGTGTGCCCCTGGCTATCCGTAAATAAATTTTTAAAAAACCAGAAAATGGTCCCGTCTGGTTTGCTTAATATAAGTAATTATTTCTACTTTTACTTTTGATACTTAAGTAAAAAAAAAAATTGAAATTACATTTACTTTTGATACTTAAGTATATTTAAAACCTAATACTTTTAGATTTTTACTCAAGTAGTATTTTGTTGGTTGACTTTCACTTTTACTTGACTCATGTTCTATGAAGGTATCTTTACTTTTACTTAAGTATGACAATTGGGTACTTTTTCCACCATCACTACTCAAGAGAGTGAACAGCCCTCACAGGTGCACCAATATATCTGGAAGAAGTTAACACTGTTACAGTCACAGTAACCATTTAATTTGGTGTTAAAGGTTAACAAAACATCAGGGGATAGATAGATAGATAAATAGACCATAGCTTATTGATTCAATATCAACCTCATGGACCAGTTTACCGGACACAGATCTAGTCCTAGTCCTGGACTAGGGAAGCACTTTCAATGGAGAATCATTATTGAACATGCTATTATTACTTTTTAATAAGACTATGGTTTAATCTGTGTGTGGGGAACTGGCCCTATTTCTTCAACCAGTTCATAACAGATTCACAAGGCCAACAGAGTGGGAGAATTGAGATTACCGTTAATCAAATCAGATCTACCGCCAACAACTCCTTTGAGACCCTCGGAGCTCTCACAACAGACCTTCTCCTCAGCCACATGATCTATCTCGGAGTAATTGAAAGAAAACACAGAGCGGTAATAACTGCTACATGTAGGACTGTCACTGGAAGACATCATCGTGGCGGAGCAGAGGGGCTCCAGATCATTGGCCACAGACTTGTACAGGGTCTCCCAGTCTGAGAGGCAGAAGGGGCCCCCGAGGAGGTCGATGTCGGGAACGGACGGGGCGGTCTCAGGGGCCACAGCCATGTTGAGTTCCAGGCTGGGGACCAGGTCCTGTAGGTCACCCTGGTCGAAGTCTAGATCCTCCATGGGTTCTTCCTCAGCACTGGAGCACAGTAGGAGGTTGGAGTTACCCAAGATGGCCGAGGCAGAGATGGAGATGCTTGGGACGGGGACGGTGTCCATTTCTTGGAACAAGGGGCCCTTGGACACAGTCGCTACTGTTGCATTGCCTTCTGGGAGTTGGAGTTTGTCTGCATTCTCCAAGATGGAGAGCAGCTGGGCAGAATCTGGGGCGTCTTGTAGAATACCTTCAATGTCATCGTCGATCTCATTTTCCACATCGTCCTCAGCGACGGCTAGTTTGCAGGCTGGTTGGTGGGTGGATAGGATCTGTTCCAGCCTCTCTTTCTCTTTCAGGAGATGTGTGATCTCTGTCTGCAAGGCCTCTTTGTCCCCCTCAAGCTGATCAGTTTCCTATAAGGGGAGAACCACACATCAATTAATTAACACATTTATGAAATGACAATTAAAAGAAGATACTTGGTCTAGTACGACGTATGGAGAGCCTCAATCACTTTGGGTAAAATCCATTCTGCTAAGCATCTCCATAAGGACATAACAGTCGTTTTTTCCCCAGATGAGAACAAGGTGCGCTTACGGCTTGCAGGGTGTCGGTGAGCTCCCTCCGTCTGTTGCGACACTTGGCTGCAGCCACTTTATTCCTCTCTCTCCTGATATTTCTCCTCTCGTCCTCTTCTGACGAAGGCTAGATCAGTCTCAACAAATGAGAACCCTGTCAATGCATATCCTGACCTGCATCAGGAATCTTGCCATCTCATCACGTGGCTAATTCAACATTTGGCAAAGGGTTGCCCTGAAAAAAGCCTACACATCCTTCAATGCAGTGTCAGAAAATATGTTACGGAATGTAGACTCTCCTTGGCTAGGATACAAATGTAATGCGTAGTAACAGGCTCTACACCCAATCAATCACTGAGACGTGCGTAAAATGCTACAACATTGGCACAGTCTATCTGGTCAGTCACGTGCACGCACGCACATCAGACATTCAAGACTATTTTTTAAAAGATGTATCAAAATTCTCCTTGATATTTAACAAGGCTTGCCTGTTTTTTCCCTTTCTTGCTGCCTTCCACTCTGGAAGACAACTGGGTTGCGCCATGCGCTCTGCTAAGCTTTGCACGTCCACTGGAGGAGGAAGAGGAGGAAGAGGAGGAGGAGGAGGAGGAAGAGGAGGAGGAGGAGACTGATGCTGATGTGATGACGGTGGTCTGTTGGAACATCCAGTGCAGATCCAGGGAGGTTGAGATTGCAGTCACCGTTGGAACAAAGGGAGACTGCCATGGAGAGTCTGTTTCTCCGCAGACATCCTGCAAAAACGATACGAGGAATGTTGAATTTATTGAATCGAATCAATTGAATCCAATGACGTGCAAGGTTGCCCTTTCCAAAAGGGGTGTGATGTGCATCAGTGATTTGGTTATTGGCGTAAAATTTATAGCACTATTTATGGTGTATCTACTAAGATAATTCTGTACTAATTCACAACATCTAGAATGATTTTTTATTAGCATTTTAAATGGTTTCTGACATCACACATAATTAATCAATGACAGTCCATCTCATGATGCCAAAAATAGCTACACCAATCATCATCATCATCATCATCACCATCATCATCTATTGGCATGATGGCATCAGTCAAGTCTTAAATTATAACATGGTCAACATGGACCTTCTATACCACGCTAGGAATGTCAGGAATTTGAAGGTGATCAGTCAACAGTCTGACGGTGCCATGTATGCTTAGACTGTACGGTACCTACCTACCTACCTACCTACCCACCCAATAAAGGCATTTTCAACATGCCATAAACATCTGAATAGGTCATAGGTAATGGTGCTGACAATGCTACATTTCACAAGAGCGGTTCACGATCTAGTTGGCTAGAATCACCGTGTCTTATTAGTTAGGCCTAATATGCAATTATTATTATTTTTTGTTAATAAATGATTGATTTTGCCACAAACTCAATGCAACACAAACATAATGAATATTTTCAAAAATGCCAACGACAATTCCATTCAAATGTTTTCCTTTTGTTTCTAATAAGATTTTTTTTAAATACCTGCGACATGTTGCTGTCCATTGACGATACGTTCGTGTGTGAATCTAGAGATCGCTGGCTACACCGGGGGATATCTCCGGTAGGCGATGCTGCGCAGGTGCTGCTCGTACTGCTGCTGCTGCTGCTGCTGCTGATAGACGAGCTCGAGGAGTCATCGTAGACTGGGCTCGAGTCCGGATACATGATGATGCCTTATCAACAAAATGTAATAATAATAAAGCTTTACAAAATAAATCACTATCCCTATTAAATGATCGTATTCTATAATCTACGGTCCTGCTGTTGTCACCTCTGTGCATTACTTTCACCGCTTTCAAGTGAATGGTAGTAGCTGCAGATAGTGGAGCGCGCCTCCTTTTATTGTGAGCTTGAATTTTATTAATGAAATATGTGTGGAGAGACGGTACCATTCCACAAAGAGGGTAGGGTGTTATAGGCTAGAATAAACAGGCTGGTTTTAGCAACGGAGCTGCAATATTACCCACACACATTTTAAACTGAGATGATAGCCGTCTCAATGTAATTCAGATTAATTGTACCACTCAAATATGACCACATTGTTTGTATGTTGAGGCCCTCTTCAAGAAATTGATGCCTACATTGTAACCACCACCCGTGTGAATGAACTACGTCACATCATAGGCTATATCCTGTGCAGCAGTTTGCATTACACACGTTATAACCTGTTCCCTTTGTAAAAACAAAATCATTTGCCAATCTTGTATTTCCTATAGACTACAGCAGTGTTTCTCAAACCTCTCCTCAGGGACCCCCAGCCGTTCCAAACCTCTCCTCAGGGACCCCCAACCATTCCAAACCTCTCCTCAGGGACCCCCAACCGTTTCATGTTTGTGATCTATTCCAGAACTAGCACACCTGATTCAACTCGTCAACTAATCAGCAAGCCCTAGATTAGAGGAATCAGGTGAGCTAGTTCAGGGGTAAAACAAAATTGTGAAACATCTGGGGGGTCCCTGAGGAGAGGTTTGGAACGGCTGGTGGTCCCTGAGGAGAGGTTTGGAACGGCTGGTGGTCCCTGAGGAGAGGTTTGGAACGGTTGGGGGTCCCTGAGGAGAGGTTTGGAACGGCTGGGGGTCCCTGAGGAGAGGTTTGGAACGGTTGGGGGTCCCTGAGGAGAGGTTTGGAACGTCTGGGGGTCCCTGAGGAGAGGTTTGAGAACCACTGGCTACAGCTCTGATCTACAATGTCCTCCAAAACACAGCAATCCTCTGTTGGCTTCTGTATCCACACAACCTAGTATTATAATATTTGATAACCTGTGTTCTTTGTTATAATCATTCAATGATGTATCTGAATAGAATAGCAGATGTTTTTCTGCATCCACTCAGGTAATTATGTTTTTTTTTAACAGCAAATTAATAAAGTGTTATTCATGTTAGAACATACATTGAAAAGGGTTTGGATGAGGTGTTGTACCTTTACACACCTGCTACAGAGACGCCTCTCTAGTTGTGAGATTTTAGCTGTGATAATTATTAATGCATGGCCCACAACTTGAAATATAGCTCCAGCAACAGACTTTACGCTGCAGACAGATAACCAATCAGAGAGGACACCATTAGGACCATATGTGGAGTTTCCGGTTCACACGTTGCGTCATACTTGAGTGATGGGCTAAAATTCGACCATTCAAACACTGTAGCATAGCCTAGAGAAAAGAAAAAATGAAATGATGCCTTGAAATGAACCCGTGTCCGTCATTCATTCTATAAATAGAGGCGTCATAACGTTGTATAACATATTCATATAATAATGATTAAATCTTATTCTTGCAATTTCGTGACAGCTACTGTAGACTATTATTATCAAGGTGTTGGAGGCAGCGTGTCCTGGAGTACGTCCCAAATGGCACCCTGGGATAGTAGTGCAGCACTAGGGAATAGGGAGACATTTGGAACGTAATCCCTTTTCATTCTCTTGCACATGAATGGTCTTTTTCTAAACAGGCTCTTCAATAAATATTACGGACAGCTATTTTTTTCTTCTTCGGGTGACCTCACAACTCCTCTAAAGTAGTGGCCCGGGGCGATAGAACCATGAAACGATGTAACGTGAGAATAGAATAAAGAGACAGACAGACGGGGCCTCCCTGTGAATGAGGGTCTGCCTAGCGCTTCCCGGCAACCACGCCCCCTCTATATTTACTGGTAGTTCATTAGGGTGGTCTCCACTCTCTTTCATTCTGTCACCAGATCGCCCGTCGGTTTAGGGACTGAGATATGAGCTTCAGACAATTATAGACCCCTGCCCTAAATTCAGGTCAAACAAATGTTTTCACTGGGGTCACTCAAGCGTGAATGTGGGAAATGCTTTGGAACTTTGGAACTCTATATTTAGATCTATAGCTTATTAGGGATCAATAGATGACATCACTGGGATTTTGGGAAACAGAGTGACAGATCACAACGTTAAGCCGACCCGTTGATGGGAGAGAAGCCTGAACAGGCAACTTTTTGTGCAATGTTGAAAAGAAGCTACACATCAAAGGACTTATTTTTCCGATTACTTTAAGTAGCATTTGTGGGAAAGCTAATTCTGATATAGGCTAAATAACACTTGAATACTCACAACCAATGCATAAACATTTAATTTTCCCATTATAGCCTATAACTCAAGCATTTCATCTCAGGCATTTGATCATTTGGCCTACAATGAGCTTGCTCTGATGTGTATAACAATTTCATAAAGCTGTCTGAGTGACTATAAAGTAGGCTCCGCTTGTGTAAAACCTTGACAACATACATTGTATTTAGGCCTATACAATGACTGGCAATATAGCCTAAATAAACTGCAATTGACTGTAAATTCATAACATCTGAAATCCGCTCAAAATAAACATTGCGTTAAATGCAAGCCCTGTAGTCCGATGTTGTGCAGGCCTATATTGAGTCTTGCCAACCACTCTGGCTACCTAAATAAACAGTTGTCAAGTAACTATGCCTTCCTTTCCATTTGCTCCGCTCTGAAAGACTGCTATGCAAAGCCAGAGCGTCACTGACGCGAAGGGGTGGAGCGTTGCCGGGACAACGCAGACTTGTTCAACAAAACATGAGCCGGTGAAACACCGCCAAGCACCAAGTTTATAGCCCCGCCGAGAGGACGCGTATAGGGCATATTTAAATGCGTGGGGGGGGAAAGAGGGAACCCTTTTGTAGACTACTGGTCTATTAGAGTGACGTTTTCCATATTTAAACATGTTTATTAAAAGCAAAATAGAAGCAAAACATCAGTTTGTTTTGTACATTATGCCTATGAATAATAGTTTGAGATGTTCTTTAGCTACATTCATGCATATCCAGGATTTATAATCATAATCCCAAAAATAATTAAGTCCATATTAAAAGGCCCAGCTGTCTACATTGTTACATTTATTTACTTCTGTGTGTTTTGATCTGATGATACACATCATCTCACCACATGCCGTCCTACTACAATTACTAGTAGTTCTAAAGAACAGGGATCCCGACAGTCACTACTAGGCTACTGTATATCAAGCATTCCTAGGGAACACCTTTGTTATGACCATCTAAGCGAGGTAAGACTACCGTACTAAGTCGCTCTGGATAAGAGCGTCTGCTAAATGACTTAAATGTAATGTAATGTACTCAACCACAACAATGGAAAAGTACTTCCTGGCTGACTTGTTGCTTCACTTGCTGCCATGCCCTCGCATCACCTCACCTGGAACCGATAGGTACAAACATTGCCTCGGGCCAAAGTACATGTTGTTGGCTTCAGTTTCAGCAGCTGTATGGTATTATTATTGCTCTCTGTTTATGATTTGTGCAATAGTTCTAGAATGGCCGTATGTCTATAGACCTATTCTATATGCATACACGTAATTGATCAGTTTTTCAGGTATTAGTAACACCTGGACATTGTTGAATTAGTTTACACTCGTGAGGAACTTAAGCATATTTTCGATGACCTAACTGAAATCATATGTAATGTTAAATACTACATAGGCATCGGGATCCTCCTAAATTCTACCCGTTGTGTTTACAATGTCAAGTTGTTCAATATTTTCTTCCACAAATAGGGAAGTTGCGTATATATATATATATATATTAATAATTTAACCTTTCTTTAACTAGGCAAGCCAGTTAAGAACAAATTACTATTTTCAATGACGGGGAACAGTGCGTTAATTGCCTTGTTCAGAGGCAGAACGACAGATTTTTACCTTGTCAGCTCGGGGATTCGATCCAGCAACCTTTCAGTTACTTGCCCAACGCTCTAGGCTACCTGCCTTATATCCCTTATCATCAATAATTCTGGGGTCTAGATTAGGACTAAGGTGTGCACCACATTGGTATTTAAAATAGGCATATGGCCTATAGGCTGTGAAACTAACCTGGATAGGAGAATTAGCCTATATTCCACATCAACACCATGGGACAATATGGGTCCTCTGGTAAAACACAAATAACACAGCATTAAATCCTATAGAAACTATAGCATTGTTGTTGAAAGTAACTATAAATAATGTTAACCATAAATAGCTTTACTTTGTTATATTCTGCCATAGCTGACCATTAGTATCCCATATTCCAGCTTTCACAACAGCTGTGTTGTCTTTCCTTAACGTCATGTTCCTGTCTAGGTTCAAAATATACAGGTTAAAACAGGAGGATTCTAATATCCCAGAACTCTTTGCAATTCATGGGACCAGCGTCGCTAGTTAGCAACGGCGCTAGTAGTTATCAATGGAGCTGGTCCTATGAATTAGTTTCTTTTCGGACGCTTCTGTATGGAATTACTTCATCGTCTTCAACCTTCCCATCTTCAATAGTTCTGCGTTTCCCAGCAGGGCCCGCCCATTTAACAGGATGCACCATATAAGGTAAATTACGTTGACGGGATCTCCTTCTGGAACGTTCCATTTCTTGGGAAAGGGAACTTAGAAGTTCTAACTTTTTATCTTATGCCAATAAACACACAATAAAAGCCCTTTTAAGCACACAATTAATTTATTCGATAGTTAAAAATGTGTTACAAGTCTCATAATTTGTGTTTAGTATGTTCATAAACCGTTGTTATGTTGTGCTCCTCACCCATTAAAGGAAGGTACGTCCCATCCTACGTCACGATTATTTCCTCGCCAGACGGTTAGCAAGCCTATAAAAACCATGCGAACTGTCAGAGTCGGTAGTCAAACTTTCCGCAGCAGAAGAGAGATACTGCAACAAACGAAAGAGACATCAGCTAACCTGCCAAAAGGATCACTTGACTTTGACAGCTTTAGCCGAAGCTTACTTTCGTTTCACTTGATTTGGAATTTTATCGAGTTTCTTCGTGATCTCCTGAAACGATGATGTACTCCGCTTTCAACACCGATTGTGACTCTTCTTCTCGCTGTAGTACAGCTTCTCCATCCGGCGACAAGCTGGTTACCTTCAACTCTCCTGAGGGATCTTACTCCAGCATGGGTTCTCCCCAATCTCAGGTATATACATCAATCAATGTGGCGTATTGCCTTTACAATTTCATTAAATACCTGTTTTATAAGTGTAATAACCACGTAGTAATGGTGGATTATAAACCATGCAATTCCAGTGATACCGTATGCAGATAAACCTTTATTAATGTCGTATCTTAAACTTTAACATGTTATAACAGTGCATGAATGTGCATGGTAGATGTTGAAGCATATAAAGCTAGACGCTTCTAAAGTATCACTGTTCTGCTCTGCAACAGAGCACTGACTACACGCTCCTGTAGTTCATTCATTTAACAAGCAGCGAGGAAACTCCAGAGAAGTTAAGCGTCATAGCCTACATCACTAGGGATATTTATAAACACTATGGCTTTTAATAGACCGACCAACCAACTGGCTTCATTCATATGCATGAGTGAAATGATGCTGGTGCATTGCTTCAGCAGCATCGCCCACCCTCCTTGGTAGTTGACCCTCTTGTCTATATACATTCTACTGTACTGACTGATTTTTACCCTCCTTCTGCAACAGGACTTCACAGACCCGAATTCAGTGTCCAGTGGTCTGTCCTTCATCCCTACTGTTACAGCCATCTCTGCCAGCCCAGACCTGCAGTGGTTGGTCCAGCCACTATCTTCTGTGGCACCTTCTCACAGAGCCCATCCCTACAGCGCCAGCCCCCCAACCTACACTAGAGCCATGAGGAACAAGGGCCACAGCTCTGGGCGCAGAGGCAAAATGGAACAGGTAATTCTCCTTACTGATCTTAAAGCTGGTCTACGGGACTATAGTGTTGCAACAATTTATGTACACTGCTTTCGTTTTCAATATGGAAAACCGTGCATGTAGGGTTTAATGATGACATTTGCATTAAATTGGAGAACTGCAGGGACTTAATTTCCTTTTTTTCCCCTTCTTCTATAGCTTTCGCCTGAGGAGGAGGAGAAGAAGCGAGTCCGTAGAGAGAGGAACAAGCAGGCAGCAGCTAAATGCCGCAACAGGAGAAAGGAGCTCACCGACACACTGCAGGGTGAAACTGACGAGCTGGAGGAAGAGAAGTCCGCTCTCCAGAACGACATCGCCAACCTGCTCAAAGAGAAGGAGAAGTTAGAGTTCATCTTGGCAGCCCACCAGCCCATCTGCAAGATCCCCTCTGATATGGACACAACTTTCCCCTCCATCTCTCCCTCCCACGGGGTCTCCATCCAGCTGTCCCTACCTCGGCGCATGGTGTCCAGCTCCACCTGCTCCGCCACTCCCCTCACCTCCACCCTCTCAACCTCTGCCTCCATATTCTCCAGCAGTCCCTTCCTGTCCACTGCCTCCATCTCCGTCTCCGACGTCAAGATGGCCGACCTGGACACAGCCTGCCTGGAGTCCCTGTCTCTCCTCGCCAAGACGGAGATGGAGACGGCCCGGTCGGTGCCCGAGGTCGATCTGGCCAGTTCCCTGTACACCCAGGACTGGGAGCCTCTCTACAGTACAGCCAATAATGACTTTGAGCCCCTGTGCACCCCTGTGGTCACCTGCACCCCATCCTGCACTACCTATAAGTCTTCATTCGTCTTTACCTACCCAGAGTCTGAGGCTTTCCCTACCTGTGGTGTAGCCCACCGGAGAGGCAGCACCAGTAATGACCAGTCCTCTGATTCCCTCAGCTCCCCTACCCTCTTAGCCCTTTGAGGAGAACTTCAAGCTGAGTCCCAAATGGCTCCCTATATAATGCACTGCTTAGGGCTCTGGTCAAAAGCAGTGCACTTGGGGACCCCCCCCCCCCCTTCTTCCACACAACACGACTTCCTCTAGAGCACATTTGGCACTTCATGTACAGTGTTAGATGTGCAGAATGATCGCAGGGCTATGGATTTGGACACACAACCAGGAAGCAACGTATTTGATTTGTTTACCAAGTTTTCTCGACTATAATAGGTTATTACTTGCCTCTTTCAACTATGTAGCAAGTTAAAGCATGTTTAACTTATAACACATAATCGTTTGGGTTTACAAACCGTATATTGATTTTATGGCACTAGATAACAAAGTTGTTGACTTGTTCTTCAGTGCAATATAGTTATCTTGACCGGTTTGTTTTCTGGTTGCTGGAATGTGAACTTGTTTGTGATATATAAAACAAACATGAAGAGCTTCTCTAACCATGGTCTGTGTGGTCTATATCTTAGTATGAGAGTTTTCTGTGAAAACGTTAGTATTTAATTTATGAAATGTAAATGTGTTTATTTTTATTTATTTTTTACTTAATTTAAATGAACTACAAAGCAAACGACCTTTGCAAACCTTGTAACAAATAAAAATGAAATATTTAAAAAGATCTCTTTGCTTCTTCCCCATTGTCTAAATAAACACAATTTGCACTGATACTTTATATAGAAAATAAAATCAGTGTTCTATAGGGGCATTTACACAATTGTCTAAAATTGGACCATAAAAAGATGGCAATTACTTTATAAAGCCCTTTTTACATAAGCATATGTCACAAAGTGCTATACAGAAACCCAGCCTAAAACCCCAAACGGCAAGCAAAACAACTGTAGAAGCGCGGTGGCTAGGAAAAAACCTAGAGAGGAACCAGGCTCTGAGGGATTGGCCAGTCTACTCCTCTCCAGGATCTCCATGCGTTGTCTATTTAATGTTCCATCGCTCTGTTGCCAAGGTCGACTCAACGTCAGAGCGCTCTGACGTCAGTGCGTGCTTATCCGTTTTTTTATTTTTCTTCATTGGGCAACGGAACGCTGCGCGGTGACCTCCACTTCCGTGCCCAAATATAGATGTTGCTGCCTCAACGGCTGATAATATTTCTGGAACATACTCGGCATAAACCGCGTTGGCAATCAATTGCTTTCCACTTTATAACCCGTTTACATGAGCAACTGTATGTCAATCAGAAGATTTATATATTCTCTTCTGCATCACAGGATGCTAACTCTCGCTGTCGGGATGCATGCAACAGCATACAGCATTTGGAGCTAATTAGGGTTTAGCTAAATGTCTGACAATGCACTAACTAGATGCAATCTTGTGTTTATATTATGAAGCACTTATCACTATTCGATCCCTTTGGACTGCTTACGCAACTGAAGGCTACTGAAACAGCTGGAGAGTTCAGTCTGGGAAATGTTCGATAAGATTGCAACAATATATAGGCTAAAGATTTTGCATGAAACAATCCTGAAATTAAAAAATGGCAGGATTTTTGTCATCTCATCGCCAGCAACATTAGTGTATCATGCTTTAGTCTGTGCACCTGCAGAATGTTGGGGTCTGTATCTGACACTCTAAAAGCGATTTATGTCATGTGTTGAATAGATTATCCACTTGTATTTTGTGAAGAAAATTTCTCTATGGGAGAAAATATTCAATGAGATTATTTTTGTCATCTTTACCCCCATACAGAAAAGGTATTGTAAAATATATATGTCTAATTTTTGAACTAAAGAAGAAAGATGCTCAATAAAATGGTGAAAGCATGGCGCTGCTGATATGGGCTATATTTGAAAGCAGAACCCTTTAGACTAGGTCTACTGTTCTGGGCAATAATGGACATAGTAGAGCTACAGGCCACAGACAGCTATAACAGGGAACAAGAGTGGTGGTGTGGTGAGAAGACTCCCGTTTTTAAGAGCAAAGCGATGTTATATTCAATTATTCATATACCCCCACAATCGTACTCTACTCTGATGCTAAACTCGGCTTTTTAAGGTACAGAGCTCACAGTCTGGTCACACTGTAGAGAATGAGTACAGTGTACACAGTCTGGTCACACTGTAGAGAATGAGTACAGAGTACACAGTCTGGTCACACTGTAGAGAATGAGTACAGAGTACACAGTCTGGTCACACTGTAGAGAATGAGTACAGAGTACACAGTCTGGTCACACTGTAGAGAATGAAGTACAGTGTAACACAGTCTGGTCACACTGTAGAGAATGAGTACAGAGTACACAGTCTGGTCACACTGTAGAGAATGAGTACAGAGTACACAGTCTGGTCACACCTGTGAAGAATGAGTACAGAGTACACAGTCTGGTCACACTGTAGAGAATGAGTTTTCATTCATAGGGGGAAAATAGTAACTTGTTGGGAAGACATCTGGAGGAGTTGTGGTGGTCTGGAAGAGAAGGGGTTCAAGCTCAGGCAGGTCTGTAATGGTCTTAACTGACAGGTGGGATCAGATTGTCTTTAGAGATCTGTACCATGATCATGCGAGGTTAATTATGCTATACTTGACCACTATGCCTAAGCTTTTATCTCACATCTCTGTCACTACTGCATATTTATTCAATTTACAGTATCACTCACATGTTATAAGAGACAGGCCCAAGATATGGGCGTTCGCTGCTTATCATATCCTCTCATCCACCCCCTTCCCACCCCAATACCAGTTAAAATAAAAGTAAAATAAATAAATAAAAAAACAGTCATTTATCAAACCCATTCGCTCATTTCCTATGTCCTCATATTTCCCTTGTATAGACTAGATGGCGGCAGTTTAATCTATGCTGTACTCAGGAAAGGCTTAGTGTGGATCTAGTGAATGAGAGGAGGGCGGGTCGTGATAAGGAAGTCAGCAATCACACACTGAAAGAACACAATGAACTTCCGCTCTCACTCTGACTGACTGGTCTATCATAGACACACCCCTTTTCGTGCAATAGTTTTGAAAGTATCAGCAGCTGTTACACATTGGTTCTTTATCTCCTGATCTTTAACTCCTTCGTGTGAATTCTTCCTAGACGTGTTTCAAAACCCCAGAGGGAGTTAAGGGTTTAAAACTGCACCAATATTGATGTGTTTTTTTTTTTTACCCTGTTGCTGTAATCAAAATCTTTGTTCAAATCTCTTGCTGGAACTCATGTTCACAACTCACAAGCATCTTGTTTTGACATATGTGAGAGAGAGAGAGAGAGAGACTAGTCCTACTGACGCTATCCTCTTCATGTCGTAAGCATTCAGCGCCCACACTCAACACCTTTAAGATCTGACAAAATACCTGACCCCCCCCCCCCCGGACAAAAGTAGATATCTCTTTGGAGCTTTTTGGAGCATTTTTCTCTCAGCAGCGTGTGATGCTCCAATGTTTCTCTCAGCTCAAACAGTGTGTTAGTAGTAACTGTCACTATTAATATGCCGCGCCAGCTCCAGGGAGAAGGAGCGGAGGCAGGAATAGCAGGTGCTCGTCGCTTCTTTTAACATCAGCATCAACAGCAGTAAAATTAGAACTCTGTGACGCCAACCTGCGTCGATGCTGCAACCCAGGGGAGGAAGCAGGCAGCAGTGTATGTCTGAGAATAAAGAACAGAGGGAGGGAGGGAACAAAGGAAAAGAAGGAGGGAGATAGAGAGAGATGTAGAGAGATAGAGATGTAGAGAGAGGGAAAGAGGGAGAGGAAGAGGTAGAGAGAGAGAGAGAGAAAGGGAAAGAGAGAGAGGAGGAAGAGAGAGAGAGAGAGGAAGAGGTAGAGAGAGAGCAGAAGGATGGAGAGGGAGAGGTAAAGAGCGGAAGTATAGAGAGGAAGAGAGAGAGAGAGAGAGGGAGAATAAGTGGCTGGATGTAATTCTGAGTGCAGTAATGATGGAGAGGGGGAGAGCTGAGTTCGTCTCCCTGCCATCTCCATTTTCATTGGTAGACCCATCCTCATCCTTTACCCCCCCGTAACTCCCAGGAGTCAGGACATGGAATTCTTTTGAAATCCAAGAAAAAATGATTTACATCTCCTCTGTCTCTTTATTTTCTGAATCAATCACCAAAATAATACAGTTTGCTTATTATATCAAATAGACACAGACACAGAAAAATCTCCACAGGCCACCGTTGGTAATGTCTCATATATAAATGTATAATGACACAAATGTGAATGACCTATTTCTCATACACACTGTCAAGGGAGAGGATGTCTGTGTCATATTTGATACCTGTGATGATATTTATATATAGGCCTATATACAATAAAACTTTCCATGCTGTCACTAAGCAATGACCACAGCATGACCAGTCTGATATCTGGGTGTTGAAATACATTCTAGGTAAATACAGCATCCACAGCACATGGCGTAATCTCAGTTAACTAACACATTTGCTTTAATTTGATCAGATGCACGATACCAATTGTGCTACGTAGTCTGTCAATGAGAGATTACGTCATGAGTGACATATACAGTATCAATGACTGGAGTCTATAATAGTTGTTTGTACAGGAGCGCCAGTAATAAAGCTCATTGACTCAGACAAGGGAGGGCAATATATCTGGAGGGTGTGGAGACATGATTGCGTCATCCCGCCATCTATTCCTTGTGGAAGAGGAACACATACACTGAGTGCCCTTAAACATTAGGAACACTTTTCTAATATTGAGTTGCATGCTCCCCTTTCATCCTCAGAATAGCCTCAATTTGTCGGGGCATGGAATCTACAAGGTGTCGAAAAAGCGTTCCACAGGGATGCTGGTCCATGTTGCCTCCAATGCTTCCCACAGTTGTGTCAAGTTGGCTGGATGTCCCTTGGGTGGTGGACCATTCTTCATACACACGGGAAACTGTTGAGTGTGAAAAACCCAGCAGCATTGCAGTTCTTGAGACATTCAAACTGGTGCGCCTGGCACCTACTACCATACCCTGTTAAAAGGCACATAAATATTTTGTTTGACCATTCACACTCTGAATGGCACACAAACAAAATCCATGTCTCAGTTGTCTCAAGGCTTAAAAATCCTTCTTTGACCTGTCTCCTCCCCTTCATCGACAGTTATTAAAGTGGATTTAACAAGTGACGTCAATAAGGGATCATAACTTCCACCTGGATTCACCTGTTCAGTCTGTGTCATGGAAAGAGCTATGTTTCATACACCCAGTGTATGTGAGAACGCTGTTCATTTACCACAGTTCAGCATTCAACATTATTGTTCCCTTCAAGCTCGACTCCAAGCCCTGGGTGTGGACACCACCCTGGGTGTGGACACCACCCTGGGGTTGGACACCACCCTGGGTCTGGACACCACCCTGGGTCTGGACACCACCCTGAGTCTGGACACCACCCTGGGTCTGGACACCACCCTGGGTCTGGACACCACCCTGGGTCTGGACACCACCCTGGGTCTGGACACCACCATGGGGTTGGACACCACCCTGAGTCTGGACACCACCCTGGGTCTGGACACCACCCTGGGTCTGGACACCACCCTGGGTCTGGACACCACCCTGGGGTTGCTTGAGAATCCTCTCCAAATACTACCGTTCCACAATCGAGAGCGTCCTGAACGGTTGCGTCACGGCCTGGTACTGGAATTGCTCCGTCCACGACCGCAAGGCTCTCCAGAGGGTGGTGAAGACTGCCCAGTACATCCCTGGGACCGTGGCCCTCCAGAGGGTGGTAAAGACGGCCCAGTACATCACTGGGACCGTGGCCCTCCAGAGGGTGGTGAAGACTGCCCAGTACATCACTGGGACCGTGGCCCTCCAGCGTGTGGTGAAGACTGCCCAGTACATTACTGGGACTGTGGCCCTCCAGCGTGTGGTGAAGACTGCCCAGTACATCACTGGGACCGTGGCCCTCCAGCGTCCGGTGGTGAAGATGCCCAGTACATTACTGGGACTGTGGCCCTCCAGCGGGTGGTGAAGACGGCCCAGTACATCACTGGGACCGTGGCCCTCCAGCGGGTGGTGAAGACGGACCAGTACATCACTGGGACCGTGGCCCAGTACAACACTGGGACCGTGGCCCCAGTACATCACTGGGACCGTGCCTCCAGCAGGTGGTGAGACGGCCCAGTACATCACTGGCAACGTGTTCCCACCCATCCAGGACATCTACTCGAAACGGTGCCTTAGGAAGGAACACAGCATCATCAGGGACCCCACCCCTCCACCGTTCACTCCTTTACTGCAGGCAGATGGTATCGGGACATGAGGTCTGACACCAACAGGCTCAGAGACAGTTTCTATCTACAATCATCAGACTGCTGAACACGTTGAACTGGACTGACCACCTGCTCTGAATTCTCTGCACCTTAGCACACACTCAATCACTCATTCATGCTACACACACTATCACATTTAGATAAGACCCAGATACAGACGGTGTAGAAGTAACAAGAGTTTATTAAATCAAATCAAATCAAATTTTATTAGTCACATAACATGGTTAGCAGATGTTAATGCGAGTGTAGCGAAATGCTTGTGCTTCTAGTTCCGACAATGCAGTAATAACCAACAGTAATCTAACCTAACAATCCCCGCTACTACCTTACACACACACACAAGTGTGAAGGGATAAAGAATATGTACATAAGATATATGAGAGGTGGGTACAGAACGGCTAGGCAGATGCAGTAGATGGTATAGAGTACGGTATATACATATGAGATGAGTACTGTAGGGTATGTGAACATAAAGTGGCATAGTTTAAAGTGGCTAGTGGTACATGTATTGCATAAAGATGGCAAGATGCAGTAGATGATATAGAGTACAGTATATACATATGAGATGGTAATGTAGGGTATGTAACATTGTATTAAGTGGCATTGCTTAAAGTGGCTAGTGGTACATTTTTACATAATTTCCATCAATTCCCATTTTTAAAGTGGCTGGAGTTGAGTCAGTATGTTGGCAGCGGCCGCTAAATGTTAGTGGTGGCTGTTTAACAGTCTGATGGCCTTGAGATAGAAGCTGTTTTTTCAGTCTCTCGGTCCCTGCTTTGATGCACCTGTACTGACCTCGCCTTCTGGATGATAGCGGGGTGACAGGCAGTGGCTTGGGTGGTTGTTGTCCTTGATGATCTTTATGGCCTTCCTGTGACATCGGGTGGTGTAGGTGTCCTGGAGGGCAGGTAGTTTGCCCCTGGTGATGCGTTCTGCAGACCTCACTACCCTCTGGAGAGCCTTACGGTTGTGGGCGGAGCAGTTGCCGTACCAGGCGGTGATACAGCCCGACAGGATGCTCTCGATTGTGCATCTGTAGAAGTTTGTGAGTGCTTTTGGTGACAAGCCGAATTTCTTCAGCCTCCTGAGGTTGAAGAGGCGCTGCTGCGCTTCTTCACAACGCTGTCTGTGTGGGTGGACCAATTCAGTTTGTCCGTGATGTGTACACCGAGGAACTTAAAACTTTCCACCTTCTCCACTACTGACCCGTCGATGTGGATAGGGGGTGCTCCCTCTGCTGTTTCCTGAAGTCCACAATCATCTCCTTTGTTTTGTTGACGTTGAGTATGAGGTTATTTTCCTGACACCACACTCCGAGGGCCCTCACCTCCTCCCTGTAGGCCGTCTCGTCGTTGTTGGTGATCAAGCCTACCACTGTAGTGTCATCCGCAAACTTGTGATCGAGTTGGAGGCGTGCATGGCCACGCAGTCGTGGGTGAACAGGGAGACAGAGAGGGCTCAGAACGCACCCTTGTGGGCCCCAGTGTTGAGGATCAGCGGGGTGGAGATGTGTACCTACCCTCACCACCTGGGGGCGGCCCGTCAGGAAGTCCAGGACCCAGTTGCACAGGGCGGGGTCGAGACCCAGGGTCTCGAGCTTGATGACGAGTTTGGAGGGTACTATGGTGTTAAATGCTGAGCTGTAATCGATGAACAGCATTCTCACATGGGTATTCCTCTTGTCCAGATGGTTAGGGCAGTGTGCCAGTGTGGTTGCGATTGCGTCGTCTGTGGACCTATTGGGTCGGTAAGCAAATTGGAGTGGGTCTAGGGTGTCGCGTAGGGTGGAGGTGATATGGTCCTTGACTAGTCTCTCAAAGCACTTCATGATGACGGAAGTGAGTGCTACGGGGCGATAGTCCGTTTAGCTCAGTTACCTTAGCTTTTCTTGGGAACAGGAACAATGGTGGCCCTCTTGAAAGCATGTGGGACAGCAGACTGGGATAAGGATTGATTGAATATGTCCGTAAACACACCAGCCAGCTGGTCTGCGCATGCTCTGAGGACGCGGCTGGGAATGCCGTCTGGGCCTGCAGCCTTGCGAGGGTTAACACGTTTAAATGTTTTACTCACCTCGGCTGCAGTGAAGGAGAGCCCGCAGGTTTGGTAGGGGCCGTGTCAGTGGCACTGTGTTGTCCTCAAAGCGGGCAAAAAAGTTGTTTAGCCTGTCTGGGAGCAAGACATCCTGGTCCTCGACGGGGCTGTTTTCTTTTTGTAATCCGTGATTGACTGTAGACCCTGCCACATACCTCTTGTGTCTGAGCTGTTGATTTTCGACTCGATTTTGTCTCTGTACTGAGACTTAGCCTGTTTGATTGCCTTGCGGAGAGAATAGCTACACTGTTTGTATTCGGTCATGCTTCCGGTCACCTTGCCCTGGTAAAAAGCAGTGGTTCGCGCTTTCAGTTTCACGCGAATGCTGCCGTCAATCCATGGTTTCTGGTTTGGAATTTTTTATCGTTGCTTGTGGGTACGACATCGTCAATGCACTTCCTAATGAACTCGCTCACCGATCAGCATATTCGTCAATATTGTTGTTGGACGCGATGCGGAACATATTCCAATCCGCGTGATCGAAGCAGTCTTGAAGCGTGGATTCAGATTGGTCGGACCAGCGTTGAACGACCTGAGCGCGGGAGCTTGTTGTTTGAGTTTTCTGTTTGTAGGCAGGAATCAACAAATGGAGTCGTGGTCAGCTTTTCCGAAAGGGGGGCGGGGGAGGGCCTTGTAAGCGTCGCGGAAATTAGTGTAGCAATGGTCCAGTGTTTTTCCAGCCCTGGTAGCACAATCGATATGCTGATAGAATTTAGGGTTAGAGTTTAGAGTTTTGTTTTTAGTTAGCCTTGTTAAAACCCCAGCTACGATGAATGCAGCCTCAGGTGTGTGGTTTCCAGTTTACAAAGAGTCAGATAAAGTTCGTTCAGGGCCATCGATGTGTCTGCTTGGGGGGGAATGTATACGGCTGTGATTATGATTGACGAGAATTCCTTGGTAGATAATGCGGTCGATTTAGTGTGAGGAGTTCTAGATCAGGTGAACAGAACGACTTGAGTTCTTGTGTGTTATTATGATGGTCACACACTTCTCGTTAATCATAAGGCATACCCCCCGCCCCTCTTCTTACCGGAAAGATGTTGTTTCTGTCGGCGCGATGCATGGAGAAACCAGCTGGCTGCACCGACTCCGTTAGCGTCCCTTGAGTTAGCCATGTTTCCGTGAAGCAGAGCACGTTGCAATCCCTGATGTCTCTCTGGAATGCTACCCGTGCTCGATTTCATCAACCTTATTGTCAAGAGACTGGAACTGCGAGGTGTATGCTAGGGAGTGGAGCGCGATGTGCCCGTCTCCGAAGCCTGACCACGAGACGCCACGTTTTCCCCTTTTTCGGCGCTCGCCCAGGGTCGCCGGCTGGGATCAGATCCATTGTATTGTGTTGAAGGCAAAACCTGGTCCGTTTCGGAAAGTCATATTCCTGGTAGGAACGATGGTGAGTTGACGTTATATCGTATATTCAGTGTTCCTCGCTGTTATGTAATGAACCTAAGATTACCCGGGTACCGATGTAAGAAATAACACGTAAAAAAAACAAAATACTGCATATTTTCCAAGGAACGCGAAGCGAGGCTGCCATCTCTATCGGCGCCGGAAGTTATTAGAAAACAGGGGCGGGCAAACGACAGGTCAGGGCAGGCAGGGGTCAATAATCCAGAACGGTGAGGTAAGGTACAAACGGCAGGCAGTCTCAGGGTCAGGGAAGGCAGAAACAGTCAAAACCGGGAAGGACTGGAAACCAGGAGCAGGAAACAGGCAGGAGCAGGAAAACAAAGACTGGTAGGTTTTACGAACAAGAACGAACTGGCAACAGACAAACAGAGAACACGGGTTAATAATACACAGGGGATGGGCGAAGGAAGTACACTGAAATTCCAATTTTCTTCAATGATTTTCATTTAGGAATGTTGGGAATTTGAAATTTGGTTTTCTTTCTGAATTGTCTGGAATTGAAATGGAATTGGTCCCAATCCAGATCTTTGTGGTAATAGATTGGTTCCCAGTCAGTGAGACTAACCTAAATAAATAGTGGTTAAATAACATCAAACATGTGGGTTAATGGCACTTCAGAAAACTGTCAGGGAGAGTGACATTCAGAGGGTTGTTTGACGTACTAAGCGGGGGGGGGGGGGGGGGGGGGGGGTAGTGCACTGAATAGAGCATAGGGTGCCATCTGAGAAGCATCCTGAGTGGAGTGGTGTGTTCTCTCGAGGGGATCCGGAAGTGAAGGTTTCCCTGGAAACGAATAAACTCCATCAAACCGAATTGGTTAATCCCTGAGCTGCTGCTGCTGACGAGAAAATAATAGTTTTTGGGATCTTCAGAATACCCCAGTAACTGTGAATGTGATATGGCCTGTTACATAATGCTGTTGAGGATTAAACACTTACTGTACTGTCTGGTTAGGTCCTTGTGTAATCTATCTGTCTATCAATCCATCCATCCGTTCAACCACGGTCGTCACTAGTTACCACAGCCACAAAGTCTTAAACCCAATTTCTACAAGTTATCTTTTTAAAATATGATTTAAACCTAACCCTGACATGAACCCTACCCTTAACCACATTTATAACCTCATGCCTAACTCCACCCTTGAATACATTTTTAAGATGTAACCAATTTTGACTTTGTGGCTGTGGTAACTAGTGGAAACATCCATCCATTTGGTCTCTCACAGACCTCCTTTACGGTTGCGGCGCTATGGAGAGATCCGAGGCGTAGAGCGAGTTCTTTAAGCCAAGCTGCAGTAGTTTGCTAGCGGTTGCGCATGTTTGTTTCGGCTAGTAGCCATGGCTCGGTTCGCTACCCTGCTGCTTTTACCGGTTCTCATTGAATCGGTATTATCAATTTCGTTCTTTTTACCGGTAAATTCAAGGAAATGTTTACGGGAAGAGATCCACAAAGACGTGCTCGTCACGGGGGAGTATGAAATCAGCGACCAGTCCAACACAAAAACCAACCTGAAGGTGAGTTTGATGCTGCTGGCAATACGGTACTGACGGCTAAGCTAAACTAACTAGCTACTAACTGTTAACAGTGAAGGCCCAAACGCAGTTTGGTCATATCATTTTCTGATGAGAAGTGACTTTAAAACAATACGTGGAAATGCAACCGTATTCATATAAATTGCTATTCATAACAGCTGGCTAGCTAATTCTTGTTGACAGCTGCTGTTATCTTGCTAACTAATGTTAGCGTGGTAGCTAACGTTAGCCTGGTTGGGCCTGTGACAGGTCTTTCCTGGTTCTTGCGCTTTTAAATGGTTTTGATTGAAATAGCAGAATTGTACATTTTATCAAACGAAGTGTGTATAATATTACATACGTAAAGGAATTTAAACTTAACTATTTTATTTCAATGTTTAGTATCAGTTGAGTTGGTGAAAACTCATTCAGGATGTTACACGTCAGTCTTAACTCCCCCATCCACTTTGTGATACGTGTAGCTACTAAGTTAGCTAGCGATGTTAGCATGCTGTAGAATCTTGCTCATGACGGTGATGTCAACAAAGTGAATGCAGGGTTAGAATAAGACTTGACAACTCATACAAATCATAATCATACAAGTCTATAATTTGCCTACTACATGGACAAAGTTAGCTGATGTTGTGTGAGAGAGTTTTTATTACACGCCATTGGGTAAACATTGCCCGTTGCAACACTCATGCACCAGCTGTCAATACACGTGTTGTATTTTCTGCCTTTTTTTTTATGTTGTTGTATTATCATCTGTGTTTAACGTTAGATCACAGACTCGTCGGGACACATCCTATACTCAAAGGAAGGTGCAACGAAAGGGAAGTTTGCCTTCACGACAGAGGATTATGACATGTTTGAAGTATGCTTTGAGAGCAAGTCGCCCATGGGTAAGTCAAAGTGAATAGTATGTATTTTGTGGTACTTAAAGTGATGGTAATCCTTAACCTAGATGTTTGCAAGGA
The DNA here is from genome assembly GCF_002910315.2 of Salvelinus sp. IW2-2015. Taxonomy (NCBI): domain Eukaryota; kingdom Metazoa; phylum Chordata; class Actinopteri; order Salmoniformes; family Salmonidae; genus Salvelinus; species Salvelinus sp. IW2-2015. The sequence continues at coordinate 45,029 of NW_019942876.1, read as the reverse complement.
GGAGGCATTGTTCAATGCAATTGATAGCTTAACTGCATTACACCACAAGTAGTGGGTACCCATCTGTTCTGGATTTCAGTCTATCGCTGGTCAGCACATGCAACATTTGGGTCAGGGTTCTGAGAACACTACTCTGTTTAAACACTTAATGGAGGCCAGTCAGTCAGCAACCAATAAGTGAATGAAGCAGCAGGGGATAAGTTAGGACGGGATATATTTATAGCTGGGTCACATTCAGGACCCCAACTCTGTTTCAGATAGAAATGGGAACATTGTTTGTTCTACATAGCATATTTCTATCTGAATGAAACAAAACATTGTTTGTTCTACATAGCATATTTCTATCTGAATGAAACAAAACATTAACTTGTATTATTGCTTGCTGTTATTGAATGAGCTGAGTAAAGCCATCCATGCCTTGAAAATGATGCGTGTGTTCTGTCACCCAGGAACTGGGAGGATCCCCGACCAGCTGCTTAATCTGGACATGAAGCACGGAGTGGAGGCCAAGAACTATGAAGAGGTGAGTCGCTGGTACTGCTTCAAAGTGAAACTGAAATGCACGTACACTCTTGCACCACAAAGGGATTGCTTATTTGCTTTGCAGGCCCATTGTCTAGGAAATGTTAAATGATGGTTGAAATTGTTTAAAGAAACCCCTCTGCACACTGGGCTGGAATAGTATGACTTGTTAATTTGGTGCCAACATTTTGGTAGGGACTTAGGAAGCATTTCATCAGATTTTGAGGGACAGAATATTTAACGTAAGGTGCCGCCACAAAAAAAAAAAAAGTATAAATAATTTTGGGGGATGGCAGAACGTTTTCAGTAATCAGGTTTCCTTTCAATTTTTTTAATGCGAGTTAAGTACGTCGGATAAAAATGCCACGACGGGCCTGATGGAAACAGCAAATTTCACTGTAAACATTCCAAATTTCAACAAAACAATATATATGTTAGACAAGGTGGGATTTTTTTTTGTGTCTGTAAAATTAATTCTGAGTGAAATGGCGGTGGAAATGTCTTTATGCGCAAATATTGATATAATAACGAATATTGAAGTAAACTTGGAGTTACGCGATGACATGGTGTGTGGTCCTCCCACTACGACTCGGGGAAAGGCATGCAGTTTATTAGATTACAGATTAAATAAATGATGATGAATTTCACAAGGTGGTGAAAGTGCACGGTGATGATCGAGGGTCTTATTCTGGTGATGATCGATGGTTGGCTGCCGTTTTGACAAATAAAAATGATCTAGCTCGTGTCCATAATAATCTCATGTACTGTAGGTGGTTTACCCACACTGTATCAGCGAAGCTGTTGGCTGGAGCGCACATGCCAAGGCCAGAGTGGGCACATTCGCTATATAACGCAGTAGAGTAAAATTAGATGGAAACCCATTTAACTTGTTTAAAAATAAAAAAATAAAAAAAAATAATAAAGAATTGAATCACTAAAGTTATTTTTATGTGCACTGTCATCACGCACAGTTTTTTTTTATCCGCAAAAAGTCAGTTTAATGGAAACAACATGGTTGGAAAATGCTCATATTGTTTTTAAATGTAGATTATTAGAATATTCGCATGAAAAATCTGTCGTCATTTGGATGTAAACCTAGCTCATGTAAACGGATATAAAGTACATCAAAAAAGTTAATGGAGATATACAATATATTTATGAGATCATCTTCTTTGAGAACTAACAATCACCAAAAATAAAAACTAGACAATCTAAAAAATGAAGGAGAAAAAAAGGTAATGTCATGGGGCTCCCATTGATTGTTATGATGATTGAGTCACTGGGCTAGTATTAGAACAAGGTGTGTTGGCCCTTCAGAAAGTATTCAAACCTATTGGCTTATTCCACATTTTGTTGTTACAGCCGGAATTCAAAATGTATTAAATAAAAATTAAATTATCATCCATCTACACACAATACCCCATAATGACAAAATTAGAAATTGTTAAAAAAAATTAACATTTTTTTTTTGGGGGGGGGAAATGTATTGAAAATGAAAATACAGAAATACCTAATTTACATAAGTATTCACACCCCTGAGTCAATACATTTTAGAATCACCTTTGGTAGCGATTACAGCTGTGAGTCTTTCTGGGTACTTATCTAAGAGCTTTGCACACCTGGAGTGTACAATATTTGCACATTATAAAAAATTATTCAAGCTCTGTCAGGAAGATGGTTGTTGATCATTGCTAGACAGCCATTTAAGTTTTGCAGTAGATTTTCAAGTAGATTTAAGTCAAAACCGTAACTCGGCCACCATTGCTTAAATTGAACATCTGCCAAATGTGGGTAGATTTTGGCATTGGCGGCTAAGAAGTCTATTTCACCAGCCATGTTGGTGGGAAGTGAGGGCTCCGCTGTGTGAGCGTTTCACTTGCATTTGTGAAAAAAAAAAGTCATATCACATTTATAGTAACATAAATGCTGCGGTAGCTGTTTTCAAAGTATTTCCGCTGTTTTGTTTCATAGCTGGTATGTCAATTGCCCAAAGTCAAAAGAAGTAGGAATCCTATATAGCCTATTCCACCTCGTGCTGCAACTCTGCCTGGCTGGGAGCTGTGCACACCTGAAGAGCTGAGTGGAAGATTGATTTTTAGAAGCGCTGCGCACAGGCATAAAAAATAGGTTTAATTTACTTGAAACGAAAGTGAGACTTTGTCCTTGTGTTTCTTGGCTATTTACATTATTTTGTTCACAAGCTAGATTGTTCTTCTATGTTTGAGTTTCAACTGCTAGAGAAGAGACGGCGTTTCAACTAGTCAAACTCAATCTCACAGGTACAAACATGACTGGAGTCACGTTACCACGGTAACCTTAAAGGGGCAGGCAATTTTTTTGGGGGGGGGGTTAAAAGACCCAGGTCACAAAAGATGAAATTAAACAATATACCACATTACTTCTTACTAGTAATACATATATTGTTTTAAAAACATTATAAAGCATGTTCCTCTGTTTTTGTGTGTTTTGTCGGTGTAATTTTAGTGGGCAAAAAATATTTTGTCTGGTAAAAAAAATCTGAGTGGCTGGTAGATTAAAAAGAATAATAATCTACTTCCCACAGTGGCTGGTGGACCAAAAAAAAGACTTAATTTGATGCTCTGTCAGCCACTTGGGAATATTCACTGTCTTCTTGGTTAACCACTCCATTGTAGATTTGGCTTTGTGTTTTAGTTCATTGTCCTGCTGAAAGGTGAATTCATCTCCCAGTGTCTGGTGGAAAGCAGACTGAACCAAGTTTTCCTCTAGGATTTTTCCTGTGCTTAGCTCTATTCCGTTCCTTTTTTCAACAAAAAAAACCCTCCCTAGTCCTTAACGATGACATGCATACCCATGAAATGATGCAGCCACCACCATGTTTGAAAATATAGATTTGCCCCAAACATAACACTTTGTATTTAGGTCATAAAGGTAATTCCTTTGCCACATTTTTTGCAGTATTATTTTAGTGCCTTATTGCATGTTTTGGAATATTTATATTCTGTACAGGCGTCCTTCTTTTCACTCTGTCATTTAGGTTAGTATTAAGGAGTAACTACAATGTTGTTGATCCATCCTCAGTTTTCTCCTATCACAGCCATTAAACTCTATAACTGTTTTAAAGTCACCATTGGCCTTATGGTGAAATCCCTGAGCGGTTTCCTTCCTCTCCGGCAACTGAGTTAGGAAGGACGCCTGTATCTTTGTAGTGACTGGGTGTATTGATACACCATCCAAAGTGTAATTAACTTCACCATGCTCAAAGGGATATTCAATGTATGCTTTCTTTTTACCCATCTACCAATAGGTGCCCTTCTTTACAAGGCATTGGAAAACCTACCTGGTCTTTGTGGTTGAATCTGTGTTTGAAAACCCCCCCAAAAAATATTATACTTTGACGTTAAGGGGTATGGTGTATAGGCCAGTGACACAATTCATTTTAAATTCAGGCTGTAACACAACAAAATGTGGAAAAAGTCAAGGGGTGTGAATACTTTCTGAAGACACTAGAGTTAACACTGCACACACTGTTCTACTGACTTGTATTGTGAATTGATCATCCAGTCTACCCACACCCCACACATACTGATTGAGCCCGAAGCTCATGCGTGGGTTGGAGGACTAGGCCAGCTACTGGTGTCTGTGTTAATGTGGGCATGCCTATGTGGGTGAATACTGTACAGTACGTGCGTACTTAGCTACGTAACGCCAACGTGTTGTGTTAGAGTAGAGCCTAGTTGGAAAGGAAACCAGGAAGTGCAAGTTGGCTAGAATCCCTGTCTTGTCTGTAACCAAAGCAATGGCCTGCTACTGTGACGTCCGTCTGGTCACCTGGTCCGTCTGGTCACCTGGTCCGTCTGGTCACCTGGTTCACCTGGTCTGTCTGGTCCGTCTGGTCACCTGGTCTGTCTGGTCAGCTTGATTTTTTTCACTTGTTCTCTTTTATTCTTACGCCTCGATCAGACCGACAACGTCATTGTGTTTTGGTACAGGAAGTACATAATTTCCATTGCGTTTTGGTACACCAGAAGTACATTTCCAATGGAATGTGGCGTCGGTACAAAGTTATTCATTTGATTTACTTGGTTGAGAAATGTGATTTTCCAGTTTTTATGATATTATTCGTATATATATTAAACTGCCCTATCCCCTAGCCAAAACCCTGATTTTTAATATTGTCTTGATCCAATTTCTTTATAAACTCAGAAAAAAAAGAAACGTCCCTTTTTCAGGAACTCTGTCTTTCAAAGATAATTCGTTACACTCCAAATAACTTCACAGATCTTAATTGTAAAGGGTTTTAACACCGTTTCCCATGCTTGTTCAATGAACCATAAACAATTAATGAACATGCACCTGTGGAACGGTCGTTAAGACACTAACAGCTTACAGACGGTAGGCAATTAAGGTCACAGTTATGAAAACTTAGGACACTAAATAGGCCTTTCTACTGACTCTGAAACACACCAAAAGAAAGATGCCCAGGGTCCCTGCTCATCTGTGTGAATGTGCCTTAGGCATGCTGCAAGGAGGCATGAGGACTGCAGATGTGGCCAGGGCAATAAATTGCAATGTCCGTAATGTGAGACGCCTAAGACAGCGCTACAGGGAGACAGGACGGACAGCTGATCGTCCTCGCAGTGGCAGACCACGTGTGACAACACCTGCACAGGATCGGTACATGCGAACATCACACCTGCGGGACAGGTACAGGATGGCAACAACAACTGCCCGAGTTACACCAGGAACGCACAATCCCTCCATCAGTGCTCAGACTGTCCGCAGTAGGCTGAGAGAGGCTGGACTGTGGGCTTGTAGGCCTGTTGTAAGGCAGGTCCTCACCAGACATCACCGGCAACAACATCGCCTATGGGCACAAACTCACCGTCGCTGGACCAGACAGGACTGACAAAAAGTGCTCTTCACTGACGAGTCACGGTTTTGTCTCACCAGGGGTGATGGTCGGTTTTCGCGTTTATCGTCGAAGGAATGAGCGTTACACCGAGGCCTGTACTCTGGAGCGGGATCGATTTGGTGGTGGAGGGTCCGTCATGGTCTGGGGCGGTGTGTCACAGCATCATTGGACTGAGCTTGTTGTCATTGCAGGCAATCTCACCACTGTGCGTTACAGGGAAGACATTCTCCTCCCTCATGTGGTACCCTTCCTGCAGGCTCATCCTGACATGACCCTCCAGCATAACAATGCCACCAGCCATACTGCTCATTGTGCATGATTTCCTGCAAGACAGGAATGTCAGTGTTCTGCCATGGCCAGCGAAGAGCCCGGATCTCAATCCCATTGAGCACGTCTGGGACCTGTTGGATCGGAGGGTGAGGGCTAGGGCCATTCCCCACAGAAATGTCCAGGAACTTGCAGATGCCTTGGTGGAAGAGTGGGGTAACATCTCACAGCAAGAACTGGCAAATCTGGTGCAGTCCATGAGGAGGAGATGCACTGCAGTACTTAATGCAGCTGGTGGCCACACCAGATACTGACTGTTACTTTTGATTTTGACCCCCCCTTTGTTCAGGGACACATTATTCAATTTCTGTTAGTCACATGTCTGTGGAACTTGTTCAGTTTATGTCTCAGTTGTTGAATCTTATGTTCATACAAATATTTACACATGTTAAGTTTGCAGAAAATAAACACAGTTGACAGTGAAGACGTTTCTTTTTTGTTGTTGCTGAGTTTGTTTTAGCTGTAGCTTATGGGAAGAGAAATTCTGTAAAACTAGAGAGAGGGGTAAAGCGTTCTGCATACCAGACCGATTGCACTGTGTTCCTGTTCATGGTGAACTACTAGGAAAACTGGCACTGCTACTGCATAGCTCGAGAGTGACACCTACTGGACAAACTGGGACACAGTCCAAGCTTCTATCTAGAATTTCCTTATTTATAAATGTTCATCCCTTTCCTGCTCCACTATCCACCGGAACAAGTTGAGCTCTTAAATCCAATAAACACCAACCTGCATTGTTTTTTTTTGATTGGCGGCTCTCTCGTCCACTCAGATCGCCAAAGTGGAGAAGCTGAAGCCCCTGGAGGTGGAGCTAAGGCGACTGGAGGACCTATCAGAGTCCATCGTCAATGACTTTGCCTACATGAAGAGGAGGGAGGAGGAGATGAGAGATACCAACGGTAAGAAGAGCACAGTACTGATAGTAGTAGTTCCGTTTACTAGTCCGACATGGACCTGTGTTGTGTGATTGTGAACTTCTCAGTCCGTCCATTTGAGAAATCTTCCCCTTGACCATCAATACATGTTTTATGCAGAATTTCAAGTTATACATGTGATTATTCTAATGCATAGTCGTAGCTCATCGTCAACAATTTTTTTTACATTACTCAAATCAAATCAAATTTATTTATATAGCCCTTTGTACACGCTGATATCTCAAAGTGCTGTACAGAAACCCAGCTTAAAACCCCAAACAGCAAGCAATGCAGGTGTAGAAGCACGGTGGCTAGGGGAAAACCTCCCTAGAAAGGCCAAACCCTAGGAAGAAACCTAGAGAGGAACCAGGCTATCAGGGGTAATTACTCACTATCGTCAATATTTCTACCTCTGTTCTCCTTCTTCCAGAATCCACCAACACACGCGTCCTGTACTTCAGTATCTTCTCTATGTGCTGTCTGATTGGCCTGGCCACCTGGCAGGTCTTCTACCTGCGACGCTTCTTCAAGGCCAAGAAGCTGATTGAGTAGAGAGGCATCACCACTACACCCAGGAGGAGCAGCCAATGCTACCCGATCAACCTTCACCCTCATCGGACTAGCTTCAGCAAAAACTATGGCTTTGTCCGAAATGGCACCCTGTATAGTGAACTACTTTTGACCAGAGCCCCATAGGCTGAAGTTTTTGCCGAAGGCCCGTAGACTCTGGTCAAAAGTAGTGCACTATACAGGGCATAACCAGGGCACCGTTTCGGACCTATCCAATAATGACAAAACAAAGGGTTGAGCAGAACTCTCTACTAGTTTCGGTGGTGTGAGAGGGCACAAAGGGGTAGCCTATTCTCTGAAAACTATATACACCTGGGGCTCATTCAGCAGAGTGAAATATCTTTTTTTTTTTTAAAGGTACAGGTAGAAATGTAGAATATACACAGATTTATCTTCAAAGAGAGCGAGAATGTTCCATGTGTTATTTACATTTCTCAGATTGTCATTTAATGTGTACAGTTTGATTTGGAGTTTTATTTTGTTGGGATGAATGGTTGCCCCCTTTGAGAGAATGTCTATGGCCCTTTATATTGTTGTACAAAGTCTTGGCCATGCCAAGCGAGCTATAGTGTGCTGTACGTCGCCAATGGCACCCTATTCCCTATATAGTGCACTACTTTTGAGCAGGTCCCATAGGACTCTGGTCAAAGTATTGCATTAGGGTGCCATTTGAGATGTCCCTTTATATTGTCCTTTTTAAGTGAAGCCTTCGATGAACAGCAGGTGGAATGTGGTATAACTCAAAAGATAAAAACTATGGCAACCACTGAACTTGTGTGCTTTGTCGGTTAATTAATTTGAATACATGTTTTGGTAACTAAATTTGACAGCGTCTTTTAGTTTTGATTTTGTAAAATGCTATCGCAGGGCAGGTATTTTAGGGGAGAGGGTTTCATAAGTTATCAGGGAATGAATGGTTGGTTGTCTTAAATGGCACCCTATTCCATATAAAAGTGCATTGGGCCTTGGTCAAAAGTAGTGCACTATTTAAGGAATAGGCTGTAATTTTGAACGCAGAAAAAATATCATTTTGAAAACTAGGTAATTTCTAGCAGAACACTTGTTGCTAGTTCTTAAGTTTTTATTTTATCTTAAAGATGTACAAAAGATAACAGCCACACATCTACATTGCCATCTGAATGTGTTTTAAGCCAAGTAGTGGTCCCCTGTATGAATTCCTCTTTCGAGAACCCTTGAATCTGCCTATTTAGAACCTGACTCACAAATGCATGTCAAACCTTATTACTTAAAAAATGGCAGACATGTTATACTATCATCAACATCAGGATAGTAGGATTGTACTGCCATTTTACATGCCAGCTTTGCATCGGTGGTAGTTTTGTAGTAACATGGAAAATATCCTAACTCTTTCTTGGATGTATTCCATTTGAGTAGGCTAGTGTATTTTTTTATTTTTACTGCAATTTCAGGGGAAATTATTTGCTTCTTTAGCCTGGTCCCAGATCTGTTTGTTTGACAACAGTGTCAATGGGAGTTGGCAAAGCAAGACAACGCAAACAGATCTGGGACCAGGCTATTGCTTATTGATTTTTGGGGATCGATTTCAAATTACAACACTTACATCCAAGATCCTAGCCTGAGTTGCCACTCTCTTTGGTCCAATCATGGCAACTCCTTGTCAGGTTTGGCGTGACAAGGACGGCAATGGAGTTAGTGAGAGTATAAACTGATCTGCGACCAGGCTTTCAAGATCCATCCAACATTCTTTCGGAGATAATTATGGGGTCTGAGTTACATGAGGGTTTGGAGTTGGTTAAAAGATATTCCAACTTCTTTTTGTCACTGTTATTAAGCTACTGCAATAACCAATTATGTGGGGTACATACATTTAACAGTGAACATTTGCTATGTTTTTCAGTCAATGATTTCTATGTTGATTGATATCAATTTGGAAAAGGTTTGTGTTTAGGCTTTTATTCAATAAAATATTGGATGGATTTACAAAAAAAATGTTTCTTGAGATTTTGTGATGGGATGACCAAAGGACATTCACGCAGCGTTATCACAGAACAATGAGCCAAATATTTCACCGGATGTATAAATGTGAAAAATCCAATTGGCGTTTCCACTCACTACCAAATCTGGTGACGAGAGGAAGCCAAGTGTCCGGCAGTGGGTTTTGGCCGACATTCTACATGTTCTCATCGATTAAACATTTTAATTCCATATCTTTCTGTTTCCAAAACTAAAATATGTAACGGTGGAGCGCATTTTGTAGACTTTGCCAACGTTTCTACAAAGAGCGTTGTTTAGAAAGAGTGCATGGGCGAATTGAGTTACTGCACAAGCGCTTCACAGAGGAGTTCCCTAAGGCACCAACAGGATCTCACTAGTTCCTACTTGGCTCTAAAAATCTTTGTCATTATGGCATCTTTATAAGTGGATCATATATATAATTTTATAAAGGTTACACTAGTATTGTGTACCTGTTACTGTCTACCTAATAAAATGATTATGAATAAATTATGAAATCTATGAAAATATTGCAAGATGTGCGTTTCTAATAATTTGGTCCAATCAGCGTTGGACTAATATAATGACCCGGACGCGCCTTCCTTCACGCGCAATGTAGTTCCGGTTCAATTTCCCTCTTAATTAAGTAAATGTGTGACAACACCAAATTGTTTTTTATACAGCATCTAGCAAGTGAATTTAGAAAACAATATGCCTGGGGCAGACAAGGAAACAGATCTTACGGAACGAATCGAGGCTTTTCTTGCCGATTTGAAGCGGGGAGGCAGTGGGACAGGACCCCTCCGAGGGTCGGGGGAAATGGCCAGAGAAACCACATATTTGCTTCGGAGAATAACAGCCCAAGCACGATGGAGCAGCGCAGGTATACGTTATAACAGCAGAACTCTAGCTAGTTTATTCGATGGCTAGATTAATGGTTTTCTAGTTCTCAAGCTAGCTGTAAGTGTTTTTGTAAATTACATTTAGCATTTGTGACCAACTTTTTATCCGCTATTAGACGATAGTAACTTTAGCCAGCTGTCAAAATCTGAACTGCCACGAGAAACTGAGGTAATTTTGAAACTGGTCAATGGTGTGACCGCGCTATGTCTGAACATAATAGCACAGAGAGAACAATTAGACAGATATTTCACCAGATTTATAAATGTGAAGCATCCGGTTGACATTTCTACTCACTACCAAATATGGTGATGACAGGAAGCCCAGTGGGAGAAGATGGCGCGAAATGGATTTTGGATATTCTGCTAATTTTCTCATCGTTAAACATTTGAACTCTATACAGTTTTCTGTTTCCAAAACTAGAATCTGTAACAAACAAAGTGGATTGCATTTTTTAGACTTTAACCTTTGCCAAAGTTGTAAAAAATGGCATTGTTTAGGAGAGCAAGGGCGAATTGAGTTATTGGACACACGCACTTCACATAGAAGGCGTTACCTAACGGAAATATGCAAATAAATGCCAGAACGCGCCAATAGGAGCTCACTATCTCCTTGCTTGTTCTGACCACTATGATTTAATATGCTCCCATTGGAAACGACAGGCTGTGGTCTATCTTAGGTTATTTCTAAAAGTCTTTGATAATAGAGCTCGCCAGTTTGTCGTCCTAAAACCCGGAAATAAGTTATCTCTGGCTCGTTCAGCCATCCCTATAGGGAAAAATGAATGGGGAATTAATAATAAATGCCGAAAATAAGGTCTGAGGTTAACACAGGCTTAGGAGCTCTTATACATTTTGTTCTATGCGATAATACCAGTCAGTTAACATGACCTTTATGAATTATGAAGCCTTTATGTGCTTTGAGTTTTTTTTATCATTACATAAATTCTTCAAAATTCACAAAAAGTGACTTTCGCTGATGAAGATTCTCATATAACAAAACAAGATAAGATATCCTAAGCCTGTGTTTACCACAGACTTTATTTCCCGCGTTTTATCTGAAACCCCTAAAAAAAAAAACGCAAATAATTTCCCCCATATCTTTGTCCAACGAACCATGGCAGAGTGGGTTCCTACAAAAAGACACCATTACTATTTCTCTATTCACTGACTAGGAATGATGTATGACAAAGAAATCCTCTGGTATGTCATAACAGGCGACCTGATGGAGATCATTCGCAACGAGGGAAGGAGAATGACGGCCGCCCAACCGTCCGAGACCACGGTGGGCAACATGGTACGGCGCGTGCTCAAGATCATCAGGGAGGAGTATGCCAGGTGAGAGAGATAGGGGGGGGGGGGTCTGGGGAATATTCCTTCAAAGAACAGGCTGACGCTTTGTAATCAACATTGTTCATCTGGTGTCTGATACACTTGTTATGGTTGGCCATATCATAAGCTAGTCTGGGTACCAATCTGTTTAGCTATTGTTCCACTCCTTACGAACCCTGTCATGCTAAACATCTTTTTGAGCATATGCCATGGAGTACAACGAGTGGAACGTTAGCTAAAACAGAATCTGGTTAATTATGTAATAGAGATGGACTTGTTGAACATCTCTCTGTTGCCACTCTACTCATGTTAAAGCTACCATCTGTACAATGTCTTGTTGTTCTATGATCATTTCAATGAAATATACCCAGCTTGTCACTCTCTTCTCATGTCAACTATGTTTTTTTGTTTCCTCAGGTCCCGTGGTAGCAGTGAGGAGACCGAGCAGCAGGAGTCCCTCCACAAGCTGCTGACGTCGGGGGGTCTGAGTGAGGAGAACTTCAGACAACAGTTTGTTCATCTCAAAGCCAACGTCATAGAGGCCATCAATGAACTCCTCACAGAGCTAGGTAAGAGTCTCACTGATAGCACACACACATTAACACCAACCGTTATCAAATACTTTCCAGCAGCTTTTTAAGCTTTTTCATTTATTTTATATTTCACCTTTATTTAACCAGGTAGGCCAGTTGAGAACAAGTTCTCATTTACAACTGTGACCTGGCCAAGATAAAGCAAAGCAGTGCGACAAAAACAACAACACAGAGTTACACATGGAATAAACAAAACATACAGTCAATAATACAGTAGAAAAGTCTATATACAGTGAGTGCAAATGTAGTAAGATTAGGGAGGTAAGGTAATAAATAGGCCATAGTGGCAAAATAATTACAATTTAGCAATTAAACACTGCAGTGACAGATGTGCAGAAGATGAATGTGCAAGTAGAGGTACTGGGGTGCAAATAGGCAACAAAAAAAAAATAACAATATGGGGATGAGGTAGTTGGGTGGGCTATTTTCAGATGGGCTATGTACAGGTGCAATGATCTGTAAGCTGCTCTGACAGCTGATGCTTAAAGTTAGTGAGGGAGATATAATCATGTCGCTTAACTGAAGCATAAGGAAAATAACATCTCAGACTGTATCTCTGTATCATCTGGAGGATCTCTGTCTCATCTGGAGGATCTCTGTCTCATCTGGAGGATCTCTGTCTCATCTGGAGGATCTCTGTATCATCTGGAGGATCTCTGTCTCATCTGGAGGATCTCTGTATCATCTGGAGGATCTCTATCATCTGGAGGATCTCTATCATCTGGAGGATCTCTGTCTCATCTGGAGGATCTCTGTATCATCTGGAGGATCTCTGTACCATCTGGAGGATCTCTGTCTCATCTGGAGGATCTCTGTATCATCTGGAGGATCTCTGTATCATCTGGAGGATCTCTGTCATCTGGAGGACGTAGTCGGCATTAGCTGAAGTCCCCTTTCAGCCCCCCCCCCCCTGTTCTCTAGTGCTTTTCATCTGTACACTGCTCATTCCTAAAGATCCTCTGAGAATATTATCCTTGGTCAAGCAGCACTGAGCTTACTTTTATACTCTCCTTCTTGTCGTCTTCCTGTCCCAGATGGCACCACAGACAACATCGCCATGCAGGCCCTGGAACACATCCACTCCAACGAGGTCATCATGACTGTCGGCCGCTCACGCACCGTCGAGGCCTTCCTCAAAGACGCAGCGAGGAAACGCAAGTTCCACGTCATCGTGGCCGAGTGTGCCCCCTTCTGCCAGGTATACGCCATCCTTTCATCCCTCATTCGCTCCCATCATCCCACCATCCAACTATACCTCCATCCCTATCTATCCCTCTCTCCCTGTATGCCTCTATCCATCCATCATCCCTCCCTCCCTCTATCATCCCTCCCTGCCTCCCTCTATCCATCCATCATCCCTCCCTGCCTCCTTCTATCATCCCTCCCTCTATCCATCCATCATCCTTCTATCTATTTATATGTATATACAGTAGTGCTAAAGGAAGCGCACATCTATTTAATTAATTAATTCTCTCCATAATATTTCATTATTTAATATGCTACAATAATGACCTTTGTCCCTCTCCCAAGGGTCATGAAATGGCTACAGGTCTCTCCAAAGCGGGCATCGAGACCACTGTAATAGCAGATGCTGCCATATTTGCAGTGATGTCCCGAGTGAATAAGGTGAGTTCGATTTTTACATTTTTTATTTTTACTATGATGTTGCTTATTTTAGGACAGGCTCTTACTAAACTATTGATAGCTTGACTACTGTTAATGGACCAGATGTGGTGTTTTCCAGGTCATCATCGGCACACAGACAGTTCTAGCCAATGGCGGGCTCAGGGCGGTCAATGGAGCCCACTCTGTAGCTCTAGCAGCCAGGCACCACTCTACTCCGCTCATCATCTGTGCTCCCATGTTCAAGCTCTCGCCTCAGGTATTCACAACCATATTCTGGCCTTTTCTAGGGAGATCCCCCCCCCTAGTCACCGTGCTTCTACATCTGCATTGCTTGCTGTTTGGGGTTTTAGGCTGGGTTTCTGTATAAGCACTTTGAGATATCAGCTGATGTAAGAAGGGGGCTATATAAATGTGATTTGATATTCAGTATGAACATGAACACGTTCTGGATGGAGATGGATGTCAGTGAGCCCTTTTTTCACCTGAAAGCTCCTTATCATTGAATGAGGGAAATAGTTGTTTTCCTGTTCTCAGTTCCCCAATGAAGAGGACACATTCCATAAGTTTGTCTCCCCACATGAGGTGCTTCCCTTCACAGCAGGTAGTACTTTAATTGAGAACTTATTTCATGTTTTATACTCTTGAGACTCTTAGCCAAAGTGTCAATGCTTGTCTGTGTAAAAGCTAGCAATGACTGATTTAAAAAAATCAAATAATGTTTTTCTCTCATCTGACTCTTTATACGTTTGTCTCTGTAGGAGAGATTCTATCCAAGGTGAACGTGCACTGCCCCGTGTTTGACTACGTTCCTCCTGAACTCATCACTCTGTTCATCTCTAACATCGGCGGCAACGCTCCCTCTTACATCTACCGGCTGATGAGTGAACTCTACCACCCCGAGGACCACGAACTGTAATCAGTGTACAGAAAATGCTAATCATAATAAATAAAATTAAAAAAGGTTTATGCAATGGATTGCATTTGGTTTGTTTTAGTCTTTTCAATGATTTGTGAAACCAATGAGTTTATAGTATGATTTGATATATCAGCTGATGTAAGAATATTTTTGATTTGACATTTTGTTTGATTTGATGGAAGTTTCAAAATGTTTTGTTTCAGACTTCATTGTAATTTAATAGAATTTACAGAATGTTATTTCAAAGAAGAAAATAAATTATTTACAATGATATTGCTTACCAGTATGAAGCCAGAACAGCGCCCACTACTGGAACTCTCGATGAAGTATTCAGAAAGATAGTTGTAGTTACGCCGGAGCACCAGCAGGAGGCAGCCTCAATGTTTGTCACATCGTGGCTAAATCAGAGAAACGGCCGAAAATGAAGCAAATAAATTAACATTATCGTTATAAATTGTTGTCACTGGTTGAATCAACGTTGTTTCCATGTACTTTCAATGGATATTATACATTGACGTCTGCTCTGTGGGTTTCTTCACGATACAAGTGTATCGTTTGCATATTTCTGTTACATATGCAAACCAAAAGATTCATAAAGATGTTTGGAAGAAAAAATAACTCAAAAAGACTGGGTCCCGCTGTATTGCTCAGGCTGCACTACAGCGTCTATTCACAGGCGCGATCCCACTACTGAGCGGCACGGGGGCTTTGGCCTGCTCCGTTTCCGACCTGGGCCGGTGCACCCCTCCTTAGACGACCTGGTGGTCCCGGGCTCCCCCAGAAGCACCATATCGATACCGAACTTAGTGCGGACACCCGATCGGCATAGTCCACTGGAGCTCAGAACTCCTGAGCTCAAACGATCCGCCAGCCTAAGCCTCCCAGCAACTTGGATTACAGGCGCACGCCACTGCACCCGGCGAGAGAAGAGACGATTTTAAGGGCATTTCAAGTTAAATTCGTGACGTCACACGGCGCCTAGTGTGGTCAACAGCGACCTCTTACGGTGGCATACGAAATTGCAGTGGTATTCAAATTTTGCTTGCTGTCCGTGTTGAAATCCTGCCCCAGTTGTTGTGCCGTGTCCTTTAGTACATCTATTTATGTAATAAAATATAAAAAGACAAAAACAGAACTAACACTCGCACTTGTATTTTCCTATTAGCACAGACTTGACAAATAATTACTTTATTGTTCAAAATATACTTACTATGACCGTGATATCTATGTGGTTGTCCAAGCTACCGTGTGGTGAATTCACTAACTGTAATAAGTTGCTCTGGATAAGAGCATCTGCTAAATTACTAAAATGTAAATGTATTGTATAACTATGAAAAAGCTTAATGCACTTTTGTCTCAGTAAACTCAATCAATCAAATGTATTTATAAAGCCCTTCTTACATCAGCTGATATCTCAAAGTGCTGTACAGAAATCCAGCCTAAAACCCCAAACAGCAAGCAATGCAGGTGTAGAAGCACGGTGGCTAGGAAAAACTCCCTAGAAAGGCAGGAATCTAGGAAGAAACCTAGAGAGGAACCAGGCTCTGAGGGGTGGCCAGTCCTCTTCTGGCTGTGCCGGGTGGAGATTATAACAGAACATGGCCAAGATGTGCAAACGTTCATAGATGACCAGCAGGGTCAAATAATAATAATAATCACAGTGGTTGTCGAGGGTGCAACAGGCCAGCACCTCAGGAGTAAATGTCAGTTGGCTTTTCATAGCCGATCATTCAAAATTAGAGAGAGCAGGTGCGCTAGAGAGAGTCGAAAACAGCAGGTCCGGGACAAGGTAGCACGTCCAGTGAACAGGTCAGGGTTTCATAGCCACAGATAGAACAGTTGAAACTGGAGCAGCAGCACAGCCAGGTGGACTGGGGACAGCAAGGAGTCATCAGGCCAGGTAGTCCTGAGGCATGGTCCTAGGGCTCAGGTCCTCCGGGAGCAGAGAGAAAGAGAAACTCTGGCGCTAAGCTAAGTCTTGTGTCTCGTAACAGTTAATTCATTTTATTGAAGGACAAAGATGATACATGATGTATGTTTTACTTGGTGTGAACTGGGTTCTGACATTAAGTGATCCTGAAAAGGACATGGTTTCCATATTATTGGTTTCCATAGTAATGGTTTCCATATTATTGGTTTCCATATTATGCAATGGTGTACAATAGCTTAGAGTGGCAGTCTGAGATGCACTACATTACCAAAAGTATGTGGACACCTGCTCATCCAACATCTCATTCCACAATCATGGGCATTCATTTGGAGTTGGTTCCCCCTCTTTGCAGCTAGAACAGCCTTATTCCCTCTTCTGGGAGGGATTTGCACCCATTAAGCCACAAGAGCATTACTGAGGTCGGGCACTAATGTTGGGTGATTAGGCCTGGCTCGCAGTCGGTGTTCCAATTCATCCCAAAGTTGTTAGACGGGGGTTGAGGTCAGGGCTCTGAGCAGGCCAGTCAAGTTCTTCAACACCGATCTCAACAAACCATTTCTGTATGGACCTCGCTTTGTGCACAGGGACATTGTCATGCTGAAACAGGAAAGGGCCTTCCCCAAACTGTTGCAACAAAGTTGGAAGCACAGAATCGTCTAGAATGTCATTGTATGCTGTAGCATTAACATTTCCCTTCACTGGAACTAAGGGGCCTAGCCCAAACCAATGAAAAACAGCCCCAGACCATTATTTATACTCCACCAAACTTTACAGTTGGCACCATGCATTGGGGCAGGTAGCGTTCTCCTGGTATCTAACAAACCCAGATTTGTCCTTTGGACTGCCAGATGGTGAAGCGTGATTCATCACTCGAGTCCAATGGCGGCGAGCTTTACACCACTCCAGCTGACGCTTGGCATTGCGGACGGTGATCTTTGGCTTCTGTGCGGCTGCACGGCCATAGAAACCCATTTCATGAAGCTCCCGACAAACAGTTAATGTGTCGATGTTGCTTCCAGAGGCAGTTTGGAACTCAGTAGGGAGTGTTGCAACCGAGGACAGACGATTTTTACACAAAACTCACTTCAGCACACAGTGTTCCCGTTCTGTGAGCCGAATCCACTCATTTGAAGGGGTGTCCACATATATATATGTACACACACACACAAAAATACAAATGCAACAATTTAAGATTTTACTGACAGTTCATAGAAGGAAATCAGTTAATTGAAATAAATTCATTAGGACCTAATCTTTGGATTTCACATGACTGGGCAGAGGTGCAGCCATGGCCCACCCATTGGGGAACCAGGCTCCTCAGCACCCACCCATTGGGGAACCAGGCTCCTCAGCACCCACCCCTCATCAGACGATCCCTTCGGAGCCTGGTTCCTCTCTAGGTTTCTTCCTAGGTTCCTGCCATCTAGGGAGTGTTTCCTAGCCACAGTGCTTCTACATCTGCATTGCTTGCTCTTTGAAGTATTTGGCTGAATTTCTATATAAAGCACTTTGTGACATCTGCTGATGTAAAAAGAGGCTTTACAAAATACATTTGATTGCTGTTCAGTGTGGAAACAGCAGGTCCAGACAGATCAAAGGGGTGGTACCCAGTCAGTCCAGCAGCGTAATGATCCGTCTCTCCCTCAACTGAGCCTGGGGACGAGGTTATGAAAATACACACACACCAGCAAACTTGACATGGGAGTATTTTAATATACTTTCAACATTATCAAAACAAAATATGCAGTACAACAACTTTACAAAACCCTGTAAGTTTTGTCTGGTTAAAAAAAAAATCAGTTTCACAAAATGAAATAAAAACAAATAAAAGGACTGACCAGATCGTTGATAATTAAACCGTAAGAGAATAAAAGAATAACTGAACAGTATCATCATATCTTCTACAGGAAGGGATCAAAAACGAGATTCACGGGCAACACAAAATTCTAAAGAAATGTTCAGGGGGCCAGAACATAATAAAAATTGTAAATTTGTAAATTGTAAATTGACAGCAAGAAGCCCAAACAGATATATTTGACTAAAACAATTACTTCAAACTTTGCTTACATTTGTATACAATCAAATCTCTCTATTATGCATGGGAATAGTTTGGAACACATTCCCAAAGTAAAAATTTCACTTGAAGCTGAAATGCTGGTGTTTTTACAGTCTTACGTCCAACAATAATAAACACTTTATTTTGCTCAGAAAACTTGGGGGCGGAGGGTTGGGGGGGCAAATAAAATCACCTGCGGGCCAAATTTAGCCCGCGGGCCACCAGTTGGGGAACCCTGTTCTATAGCTTCACATCATCTTGACTCGGTCAGTCTCAGGTACTCTTGTAGTTTAGCTAGGAAGATACAAGGAAAATAAAGAAGAGCATTAGGACCAAATAGGACACAGTTTTGAGATTGACAACGGAGATTGAAATGACGTCTCATGAAAGTTACTTGGACTCGAACAAAATACCAGTAAAAGATGTTGCATAACAAATGATAATGAAACGTGTTCGAACTTATAAAAACACACCACGGAAGTTATGAGAGGTAACGTTAAGTATGTAGAGTTTGTTCTGGGTAGGTAAGACTGTGATTGTGTAATGCTTGGTTACCTGCTCTGGGTAGGTAATACTAGGTATGTAATGCTTGGTTACCTGCTCTGGGTAGGTAATACTAGGTATGTAATGCTTGGTTACTTGCTCTGGGTAGGTAAGACTGGGTTGTAATGCTTGGTTACCTGCTCTGGGTAGGTAATACTAGGTATGTAATGCTTGGTTACCTGCTCTGGGTAGGTAATACTAGGTATGTAATGCTTGGTTACCTGCTCTGGGCCTTAGTCCACTTGAGGGCGTGTCTGGGAGGGACCGAGGCAGTGGGGTGGTAGAAGGTGCAGCCAGTACGTTTACACTGGGCTCCAAACCGACAAGGCTGACAGAGAAAAGAAAACGGTCATCAACATCATCTTGAAGTTATACAGCAACATTTTGATCAGCACTCAAAACATTCATTATTTCCTTACTAGTGCCTAATGAAAGATTTTTTATAACAGACAGCTCAAACATGTATTTGAGGACAAACTCCTTTCAACCTCATGGTCCTAGAGTATTGTTCTGACCTTGGGGTGGTAGAAGAGACAGTCCATCTTCTTACACTCTGGGAAGAAACGGCAGACACTGCTGGTCTGGACTGGAGGTACTGTAATTAAACGAACACCAGTTAAAACACGGCTGTTAGATACAGACAAAGGTAGAAGACAACAAATAAAAAAGGTAACATCTCAACTGATATTTACATATTTAATAACATATACAAACATCCTAATCTAATGCTGCGCTCATAACATCTCGTAAAATATATATATTTTTAAACATTAGAATAGGAGTATGACAGCTGTACTTTGAGTTTATGGTTGACCCAGCTTGTTCGCGTTCAAATCGGTTCAAAGCAACCCGTTGCTTCCAGTTTACAAGTCGTATTTTCTGAGTTTCCCCACGTGTCATGAATGCAGCGTTACGTTCTAATCTACTGGGGGAGGGGCTTAAAAGGGGTGTGTCTGTACCTGGTCTGACTGGGGGGGCGTAGGGGGCAGGTCCTCTGCGGCTGACGTGAGTGAAGGGACAATCTGGCTTGGAACACTTGCCGTCAAACTTACAGTTAGGATGGACGAACAGGCATTTGTCCCCGAACTTACAGCTGGGGAAAGTTCTAGTCACAGAGAGAGAGAGGGGGACGGAGGAGGGAACAACATATTAGTCAAGTCAATAAAATTAAATACTGGGTATACTGGGTGTGTAGCTTTAGGGCTTAAAACGACCCAGAATTCCACAAAACAGACAAAAAACGCAGACATTGTTTTGATTTTTAATTCACGGAGTGTCTATTGGTCTTTATTCAACATTCTAGAGGCTAAAGGGAAAAAGATTTGCATCAGGCTGTTCTTACTTGCACTGAGTGGTAGGGTGGTGGTAAACGCACTCATCTCCACTCTTACAGACGGGCCAGAACTTACACCTCTCCAGAACCTTCTGTCTCTTCACAGGACCCGCCTCCTCCTCCTCAGTCTCCATCCCTAACTCTGAAACCCGTGGAATGACATGATTAGAAGGATGACAGAGTTTAGATGAAGGACGGCTTTCCAGACCAGAAACGACTCCGTAGAAAGATATCCACCTAGCTCTCTGGGTGTTTCTTACAAAAAAAACATCCCAAACAAAAAGTTGACTCGTACCCTATCCAGCACAGTGTCAACGCTGGCTAGTGAGAACCTTGCTCAGCCCAAAGTCTCCTTACCTCACCAGAATCTCTTTCCATTGAAAAATACAGATTTCTTGTAGTTTGGTCGCTGACAGTAGTGACTGGTGAACATCCCCAGTCAGGTCACAGACTAGCCCAGAAAACTGGTCACTTAAAGACAACGTTGAAATCCTAGAGGAGCTGTAGTGTAGTTGACAGAAAGTGTCAGTGTGGCTGACTGGTGTGGTAGCCTCAGCTGTTATACAGAGACAGCCAATCAGAACATCTGGTGTGGAAGCCTCAGCTGTTATACAGAGACAGCCAATCAGAAACATCATCTGGTGTGGAAGCCTCAGCGCTAGTTAAAACAGAGACAAGCCAATCAGAACATCTGGTGTGGAAGCCTCAGCTGTTATACAGAGACAGCCAATCAGAACATCTGGTGGTAGCCTCAGCTGTTTACAGAGACAGCCAATCAGAAATCTGGTGTGGAAGCTCAGCTCGTTATACAGAGACAGCCAATCAGAACATCTGGTGTGGGAGCCTCAGCTGTTATACAGAGACAGCCAATCAGAACATCTGGTGGGGAAGCCTCAGCTGTTATACAGAGACAGCCAATCAGAACATCTTGGTGTGGAGCCTCAGCTGTTATACAGAGACAGCCAATCAGAACATCTGGTGTGGAAGCCTCAGCTGTTAAACAGAGACAGCCAATCAGAACATCTGGTGTGAAGCCTCAGCTGTATATACAGAGACAGCCAATCAGAACATCTGGTGTGGAAGCCTCAGCTGTTAAACAGAGACAGCCAATCAGAACATCATCTGGTGTGGAAGCCTCAGCTGTTATACAGAGACAGCCAATCAGCACATCTGGTGTGGAAGCCTCAGCTGTTATACAGAGACAGCCAATCAGAACATCTCTGGTTGGAGCCTCAGCTGTTATACAGAGACAGCCAATCAGAACATCATCTGGTGTGGAAGCCTCAGCTGTTAAACAGAGACAGCCAATCAGAACATCATCTGGTGTGGAAGCCTCAGCTGTTATACAGAGACAGCCAATCAGAACATCATCTGGTGTGGAAGCCTCAGCTGTTATACAGAGACAGCCAATCAGAACATCATCTGGTGTGGAAGCCTCAGCTGTTATACAGAGACAGCCAATCAGAACATCATCTGGTGTGGAAGCCTCAGCTGTTATACAGAGACAGCCAATCAGAACATCATCTGGTGTGGAAGCCTCAGCTGTTATACAGAGACAGCCAATCAGAACATCATCTGGTGTGGAAGCCTCAGCTGTTATACAGAGACAGCCAATCAGAACATCATCTGGTGTGGAAGCCTCAGCTGTTATACAGAGACAGCCAATCAGAACATCATCTGGTGTGGAAGCCTCAGCTGTTATACAGAGACAGCCAATCAGAAAACATCTGGTGTGGAAGCCTCAGCTGTTATACAGAGACAGCAATCAGAACATCTGGTGTGGAAGCCTCAGCTGTTATACAGAGACAGCCAATCAGAACATCATCTGGTGTGGAAGCCTCAGCTGTTATACAGAGACAGCCAATCAGAACATCATCTGGTGTGGGCCTCAGCTGTTATACAGAGACAGCCAATCAGAACATCATCTGGTGTGGAGCCTCAGCTGTTATACAGAGACAGCCAATCAGAACATATCTGGTGTGGAAGCCTCAGCTGTTATACAGAGACAGCCAATCAGAACACTTCTGGTGTGGAAGCCTCAGCTGTTATACAGAGACAGCCAATCAGAACATCAATCTGGTGAGGAAGCCTCAGCTGTTATACAGAGACAGCCAATCAGAACATCATCTGGTGAGGAAGCCTCAGCTGTTATACAGAGACAGCCAATCAGAACATCATCTGGTGTGGTAGCCTCAGCTGTTATACAGAGACAGCCAATCAGAACATCATCTGGTGTGGTTATGATCAGTCACTAGTAATAACGATGAATCAAGTGCTGACCGGTCAAAGTGCTTAACCACTGAAAAAGCCTTCACAATTGTAATACCCGAGTGTCAAGGCTCACACCCTAATACTAATTACAGAAGCAAAAAAAATCATGCATTTTATTTATAACCATTTTGCCAATAAATAAATCAATCCCTTTACCATCGGGGTATTGTGGTTCCCCCTGCAGTCTGTGGTGGATGCTGAGTTTGGGTTTTGTTCCGAGGTGGATGGAGGGGTCAGGCATGGTGGTCTTGGTTGGTTTAGGATAACTGTCGTCTGCCTCCATGTCACAGTCTCCTAGGTTACCCAGGGGGCTAGGAACCCCATCCAGAGTCACAATGAACTTAGGACTGGCTGATCCCGCGGCTTCAGCCTTCTCACTGCTAGGAGGGAGGCAGGCAGAGGAGGGAGGAAGGCAGAGGAGGGAGGAAGGCAGAGGAAGGCAGAGGAGGGAGGGAGGAGGAAGGGAGAGGAGGAGGAAGGGAGAGGAGGAAGGGAGACAGACAGACAAAAAGCATTATGACAATTTTGTTTACTTGGCTCACTGAAAACAAGCTATGCTGGAACCCTGCTGCTGCAACAACAACAACGTATAAAGAAAATATCTGAGCCAGCACACACGAAGAGGGTAGTCAGTATGATATACCTGGCTGGCTGCACCATGCGTGGAGTAGCTGGCTGGATCTCCTCCTTGACCATGGCTCCCAGCCTGCTCCTCATAGGCACTGTGGTCTCCTCCCGTCTACTCCTCATAGGAGGTGGCACTTCCTCCAGTCCACTCCTCATAGGAGGTGGCACCTCCTCTAACCCCAGCCTACTCGTCATAGGCACCTAACAGGACCACAGTGGAAAATAAGATATGCAGGTTGTGTTTATATAAAATTACAGTTGTTACTCTCTAGGAGATCACAATAGAGTGGTTACGTGTATCTTCATGTCTCAATCCATCTGCCTAGGTCTCACGAAAACACTTTGACCAACAAAACTAATATGACACCTCTATGAAAAGATGACTCACGAACACGATGGGTTTCTCCATTTTGCTCTACGACCCTCACAAGTGTCACGGGACTCGTCTGAAGGTAACCACAGTACCGGTAAAAAAAATAAATGAATTGAAGTAGTTTTGAGATCCTTCAAATAACTCTGGACCTCAAAGCCAGTTCCACTGTGGGTTTACATTGTTCCCCTCTCATCAGGGCCCGATTTAGACCTGGGACACCAGGTGGGTGGTTCCCCCTCTCATCAGGGCCTGATTTAGACCTGAGACACCAGGTGGGTGATTCCCTCTCTAAATCAGGGCCTGATTTAGACCTGGGACACCAGGTGGGTG
>NW_019942876.1:5094-20988 GCF_002910315.2 Salvelinus sp. IW2-2015 | reverse complement strand
AAATCAGGGCCTGATTTAGACCTGGGACACCAGGTGGGTGGTTCCCCCTCTCATCAGGGCCTGAATTAGACCTGAGACACCAGGTGTCTGCAATTAATAATCAGGTAGAAGAGAAAAACAGCAGGCTCCGGACCTCACAGGGTCAGAGTTGAATACCCCGGTCCTAGATTCAGGACAGACACTTCAAAACCTTATGATTTTTTCGGTCTATTTTGTTATTTTATTCATGTTATTCCATGCATTTCTCTGGTCTATAGTAGTAAAGGCCAAATTCTATAATTTTTCATATAATAAAGTAAAACAATTGTAAATGAGAACTTGTTCTCAACTGGCCTACCTGGTTAAATAAAGGTGAAATAAATACCTAAAGGGGTTCTAAAATACTAAATCAAAGAGCTAAATGATCCATGGTATGACCATCTTAAAACAATTCCATATGACCATCGTAAAACAATTCCACATGGCCATCTTAAAACAATTCCACATGGCCACCTTAAAACAATTCCATATGTTAGCCTAGTAGAACCCCCCCTCCCCCCAATAGCTCAGATTTCAGTCTGTCTAAATGTATTTCCATGCTTACATGGAAAACATTTTTTATTTTGGGCTAAATGGATACAATTCATGTTATGTTCATCATCATCACCTTGTCCAGTTGTCCCAGTCTGCTCCGGACAGGAACCAGCTCCTCCTCCAGTTCAGGCCTCCTCACGATGAAGGAGCGCGTGTCAAATGGCTTCAGAACACTCCCCTCAGCCACCTCCAGAGCTACACAAGGATGATGTGAGAAAACCAATATTTTGTTAGTTAATCCTATACAAAGTCAGACGTGAATGAGTTGGTCCCGAGTTAAACAGTCCTACTCTCCAGTGTGTTAGTAGCGGTGAGCGATTAACAAAAATGTAGGTAAATGTTTTTTTGTTTGTTATTAAAGACAACTAATTGACTGACGTCAGTTACATTACTTGAATTCCATTTAGTTGTTATTTTTGTGAGCCCAACGTGCCGTTTTTCTAGAGAGAAATCGAATCAATAACTATGTGGGACGCTGGGCTGAAGGTATTTGTAGTTTTCACTAAGCAAATATTCAACCTAGTTCAGCGGAGAAACGTGGTCATTAACTACAATGACCATAATCCATTGTGCCGGTTCCTTCCAGCTCGGACAGAGATGTATACTCTGTTATGGCTGCTACTTTAAGTTAGATACACACAGACCGTATGAGAGAGGAATGTACACAACAGGGAGGGAGAGAGAGTTTGAAAGTCTATTTTGAAGAACTAGTGAAATTATTTCGTCAGACAGCATGTTTAGGCTAGGCTAAATAGGATGACTGAAGACAGTACAGTAATGGGGAGCAGGGAGAGAACGTTGTCTGGCTGGCTGATACTTCCCGAGGAGAAACGAGAAGAATTTAAGGATGAAAAATAATAAAGTAACGCGAGAGAAATTAAATATACACAAATGAAATTATTTTATTATTTCATAGTAATTAATTATTTTTCTATTGATGTCTATCCAATGTGGACCTGGACAGAGACAATGTAATATTTTGGCAAATGAATGTATATTTTTTGGCTTCTCCATTAAAAAGCTCTGAAATACATTATGAAATAAAGACTATTTTATAGAAACCCATAATTTTTTTGATTTATTTTCTAATTGAACCGACCTCAAAAAGCACTAATCACTCAGCGTTGGACAGAAAAGTCCTCCATCCACACACACCTCATGACAAAGCAAAAACAGGTTTACGTAAAAAAAAAAAAAATGTATTCAAATAGATTATTTACATAAGTATTCAGACCCTATGTAAATGAGACTCGAAATTGGCCCCAGGTGCATCCGGTTTCCATTGCACAGTTGACAGTGTAAGTCAGAGCAAAATCCAAGGCATGAGTTTCGAAGGAATTGTCCTTAGAGCTCCCAGACAGGATTGTGTCGAGGCACAGATCTGGAGAAGGGTACCAAAACATTTCTGCAGCATTGAAGGTCCCCAAGAACACAGTGGTCTCCATCATTCTCAAATGGAAGAAGTTTGGAACCACCAAGACTCTTCCTAGAGCTGGCCGCCCGGCCAAACTGAGCAATGGGGGAGAAGGGCCTTGGTCAGGGAGGTGACCAAGAATCTGATGGTCACTTTGACAAAGCTCCAGAGTTCCTCTGTGGAGATGGGAGAACGTTCCAGAAAGAAAAACCATCTCTGCAGCACTCCACCAATCAGGCCTTTATGGTCCAGACGAAAGTCACCTCAGTAAAAGGTATATGACAGCCCACTTGGAGTTTGCCAAAAGGCACCTAAAGGATTCAGACCATGAGAAACAAGATTCTCTGATCTGGTGAAACCAAGATTGAACTCTTTGGCCTGAATGCCAAGTGTCACGTCTGGAGGAAACCAGGCACCGCTCATCACCTGGCCAATACCATCCCTACGGTGATGCATGGTGGTGGCAGCATCATGCTATGGGGATGTTTTTCAGCTGCAGGGACTGAGAGACTAGTCAGGATCGAGGGAAAGATGAACGGAGCAAAGTACAGAGAGATCATTGATGAAAACCTGCTCCAGAGGGCAAAGATTCACCTTCCACAAGACTATGACCCTAAGCACACAGCAAAGACAACGCAGGAGTGGCTTCAGGACAAGTTTCTGAATGTCTGAGTTGCCAAGCCAGAGCCTGAACCCGATCGAACATCTCTGGAGAAACCTGAAAATAGCTGTGCAGCGACGCTCCCCATCCAACCTGACAGAGCTTGAGAGGATCTGCAGAGAAGAATGGGAGAAACTCCCCAAATACAGGTGTGCCAAGCTTGTAGCTTCATACCCAAGAAGACTCTAGGCTGTAATCGCTGCCAAAGGTGCATCAACAAAGTACTGAGTAAAGGGTCTGAATACTTATGTAAATGTGATATGTTTTTAAAAAATCTGTAAACGTTCTAAAAATCTGTTTTTGCTTTGTCATTATGGGGTATTGTGTGTAGATTGATGAGGGGAAAAATACTATTTAATACATTTTAGAATAAGGCTGTAACGTAACAAAATGTGGAAAAAAGTGAAGAGGTCTGAATACTGACAATAAAAGGCCACTAAAAGTTGAGGGAGAAATTGGCATGCTGACTGCAGGAATATCTACAAGAGCTGTTAGCAGAGAATTTAATGTAAATTTCTCTACCATAAGCAAAACGGCACATTTTAGAGTGGCCTTTTATTGTCCCCAGTACAAGGTGCACTTGTGTAATGATCATGCTGTTTAATCAGCTTGCCAGGTGGATGGATTATCTTGGCAAACAATAAATGTTCATTAACAGGGATGTAAACAAATTTGTGCACAACATTTGAGAAATAATATTTTCATTCGTATCGTAACATTTCTGGGATCTTTTATTTCAGCTCATGAAACATGGGACCAACACTTTACATGTTGTGGCAACATTTTTATATTTTAGTTCAGTGCATTCCAGACTCAGACATTGCGCGTTCTGATATTTCTAAAAATGTCTTTATTTTGGAGGATTTGTGTGTATTGTTTTGTTCGGTATTACTGCTGATGGAGCTATATAGAAACATCAGCATTTCACTGCACCTGCGATAACATCTGCAAAATACGTGTGTACGCCACTAATAACATTTTATTTGATAATATCAGAGACCCAACCCAGACCCGTGACATTATTTCGAATTCTGGATCCGAACCCTCTGGAGCCTTGGTGGATCCATAAAGACTTCTAGTTAGGATGTGACAGACTCACCTAAATAGTCACTGTGCTGTGCGCTCATGTTGTCTTCTGGCACGTCTAACTGCAGCCGAGAGGCCAGGGACCGAGACTGAACTACTGGGAGAGACCAGTACAGTTATAGTCAGGACAATGCAGTTAATATTGATTATTGCATTGTTGGATTTGGAGCTTGCAAAAAACAAAAGAGGCATTTTACTGTAATAGTGCACGTGACACTGAAACATTCATGCTCCTTCTGCAATGAGAAGCCATGGGCCCAATTCCAATTCCAACTCTAGACCCTATGCGGAGAGCTGAGTGGATATGAAAAGTGTACTCAATATAGAAGTAGCTACACCTTGCTCTCTGATAGGCTAGGTGGAGGTTACACAATATTGCTTATAGCAATCAAATCCAATTTTAGTTGTCACATGCGCCAAATACAACAGGTGAAATACAGTGAAATGCTTACTTACAAGCCCTTTAAACAACAATGCAGTTAAGAAAAATAAGTGTTAAGTTAAAAAATAAAAATAATTAAAGAGCAGCAGTAAAATAACAGTAGCGAGGCTATATACAGGGTATTACGGTACAGAGTCAATGTGCGAGGGCACCGGTTAGTCGAGGTAATTGAGGTTATATGTACATGTAGATAGAGTTAGTGACTATGCATAGATAATAACAGAGTAGCAGCAGCGTAAGAGATGGGGGGGACAATGCAAATAGTCTGGGTAGCCATTTGATTAACCATGCCACATCGGAGCCAGTGTAGTACAATTCAATCTTGGTCCTGTATTGATGCTTTGCCTGTTTGATGGTTCGTCGTAGGGCATCAAGCGTCTGGGTTAGCGTCTCTTACGCTGACATCGAAAGAACCCCGGAACATATTCCAGTCTGTGCTAGCAAAACAGTCCTGTAGTTTAGCATCTGAGTCATCTGACCACTTCTTTATCGATCGAATCACTGGTACTTCCTGCTTTAGTTTTTGCTTGTAAGCGCAAATCAGGAGGATAGAATTACGGTCAGATTTGCCAAATGGAGGGCGAGCTTTGTATGTGTCTCTATGTGTGGAGTACAGGTGGTCCAGAGTCCCCCCCCCCCCCCCCCTGGTTGCACATTTAACATGCTGGTATAAATTATGTAAAACAGATGTAAGTTTCCCTGCATTAAAGTCCCCGGCCACTAGGAGCGCCGCCTCAGATTTTTTTAAATTTAGCTAGGCAAGTCAGTTAAGAACAAATTCGTATTTACAATGACGGCCAGTTAACAGTGGGTTAACTGCCTTGTTCAGGGGTAGAACGACAGATTTTTTTACCTTGTCAGCTCGGGGATTCGATCTAGCAAACTTTCGGTTACTGGCCCATCGTTCTAACTACTAGGCTACCTGCCGCTACTTTTCCTGTTTGCTTATGGCCTTCTACAGCTCATTGAGTGCGGTCTTAATGCCAGCATCGGTTTGTGGTGGTAAATAGACAACTACGAAAAATATAGATAAAAACTCTTGGTAAATAATGTGGTCTAAAGCTTATCATGAGATACTCTACCTCAGGCGAGCAAAACCTAGAGACTTCCTTACTACTAGATTTCGTGAACCAGCTGTTGTTTACAAATATACACAAACCGCCACCCCTCGTCTTACCGGAGGCAGCTGTTCTATCTTGCCAATGCAGCGTAAACTCAGCCAGGTGTATACTACTCATGTCATCGTTCAGCAACGACTCAATGAAACATAAGATATTAAAGTTTTTAATGTCCCGTTGGTAGGATATTTGTGATCGTAGCTTTATTTTGTTATCCAATGATTGTACGTTGGCTAATAGGACCGATGGTAATGGCAGATTACCCACTTACAAGGCCTTACAAGGCACCCCAAAACCTACGTCCCCGATATCTCTGTCTCTTTCTCATGCGAATCACAGGAGTTGGGGTCTTGTCAGGTGTCGGAAGTAAATCCCTCGGGTCTGATTCGTTAAAGAAAAAAATCTTTGTCCAGTACGAGGTGAGTAATCGCTGTCCTGATATCTAGAAGCTCTTTTCGGTCATAAATGACAGTTACAGAAAAATTATGTACAAAATAACTTACGAATAACACACAATAGCACAATAAAAACAGCAGCAATCTCCTCCGGCGCCATTGAACATATCTCTCAGATCTCCACAAGTACATAGGGATAATTTGGGATTGTGCCTTGGAGTCTGATTTACCTAGCTGCCTGGGGGTCCTACCTGGGGTGCTGGGGCTCTTACCTAGCTGCCTGGGGGTCCTACCTGGCGTGCTGTGGCTCTTACCTAGCTGCCTGGGGGGGCTGTGGCTCTTACCTAGCTGCCTGGGGGGGCTGTGGCCTCTTACTAGCTGCCTGGGGGGGGCTGTGGCTCTTACCTAGCTGCCTGGGGGGCTGTGGCTCTTACCTAGCTGCCTGGGGGGCTATGGCTCTTACCTAGCTGCCTGGGGGGCTGTGGCTCTTACCTAGCTGCCTGGGGGGCTTGTGGCTCTTACCTAGCTGCCTGGGGTGCTGAGGCTCTTACCTAGCTGCCTGGGGTGCTGAGGCTCTGAGGGGGTGTAAGACTGCCCCCTGGGCTCTTACCTAGCTGCCTGGGGGCTGAGGGCTCTGGGGGTGTAAGACTGCCCCTGGGCTCTTACCTAGCTGCCTGGGGGGCTGAGGCTCTGAGGGGGTGTTAAGATTGCCCCCTGGGGCTCTTACCTAGCTGCGCCTGGGGGCTGAGGCTCTGAGGGTGTAAGACTGCCCCCTGGGCTCTTACCTAGCTGCCTGGGGTGCTGAGGCCCTGGGGGGGGGGGGGGGGGGTGTAAGACTCCCCTGGGGCTCTTACCTAGCTGCCTGGGTGCTGAGGCTCTTACCTAGCTGCCTGGGGTGCTGAGGCTCTTACCTAGCTGCCTGGGGGTCCTACCTGGGTGATGGGGCTCTTACCTAGCTGCCTGGGGGGCTGTGGCTCTTACCTAGCTGCCTGGGGGGCTGTGGCTCTTACCTAGCTGCCTGGGGGGCTGAGGCTCTGAGGGGGTGTAAGACTGCCCCCTGGGGACCAGGCCGTGGAGGTGCTCCTGAACCAGCTGGATGGCTGCGTTCATCTCGTCAGCGGTTGAACGCGTCCTGGGCGCCACGGGAACCGTCTGTCTCTGTGGTACTGGGAAACACAGGTTCAATTAGTTCCTTTCCATACGTACTATACACACACGTACACATGGACAGTATGGTCCTGAGGGCACACACTGGGAAACACAGGTTCAATTAGTTCCTTCGACAGTATGTTTTCATTAGTTTAGTCAGTAATAGGTGTCACGATAAACAGGACGACACATTACAGGTGGTCATTTTCTAAATAGTCAGATGTACTCTTGGTTTAAAGGCAGATTGACAGAGAGTGAGGGGAAACGTACTAGGTGGGTAGGCTGCAGTCTTGTTGATAGAGATCTGGGCCTCAGACATAGCCCTCAGTAGCAGGTTCTTGTTGGCTTGTTT
This sequence comes from Salvelinus sp. IW2-2015, assembly GCF_002910315.2. Taxonomy (NCBI): domain Eukaryota; kingdom Metazoa; phylum Chordata; class Actinopteri; order Salmoniformes; family Salmonidae; genus Salvelinus; species Salvelinus sp. IW2-2015. The sequence goes on along the minus strand of NW_019942876.1, from coordinate 13,798 downwards.
GGCCGGGGGAAGGGAGGGTCTAGAAACGCACCGAGACATGGGTCAATACACAGACAAACCCCTGGGGGTACCAACAGAGTGTACCAGTAATGTTTAAAGGAGGGACGTTGAAAACAGTTCTGCTGGTGGCCTAAGATGTTCACTTTAACTAACTGGAATCAAGAGTTGCTACTCAACACAACAAGAAGCAAAACATACAGAGTAGATGAACATGTGGAAAGGAGAGAGTAACAGAGGTAGAGGGATAGTGGGTGTCTGTTCCCTTACTTGCGTTCTGGTTTGGAAGGCAGGGACACTCTGCTGGACAGGTTCTTGACCCCGTATCCTTCATCTTCCTCATCATCCTCCTCCTCATCATCATCACTGTCTCGACCCCCGTCTGCTGCCTGGTTCACCCGCACCACGGAGCTCACCACCGGGGCTTTGCGCTTCCTCGAAGCCTCCTCCTGCTGCTGGAGACAACAAGAACAGAGATGGTTGGCGACAGACACGGGAAAGCCGTACTGGCGACCGTTTTATGGCGAGTTTTATCCTTTTCAAATGATTAAGAAATGCATCCTTCTTTACTTTAAATAATCAGAGATCTCATTGGTTGGAATGATTAAAGTAATACGGTGGTTTCACCAATCTAAATCACTTCTTGATCTCTGATTATGTCAAGAAAATGAGGAAGGATGCATTTCTGTTGTATTGGAGCAAGGCCCTTGACTTAATAAAGGTGATAAGTAAACAATCTGTACCCTGCTGCTGCCTCCCTCTCTGTATGTCCTGCTGTCTCTGCTGTCTCTGCTGCTCCTACTGTCCAGGTGATAGCTGCTGTGCTGCTGCCTGCCGTGAGACCCCGAGGACCCCTCTGAGGACCTATAGGCGTCCGCCGACCTGCCTGTCCCTGAGGAGGACCTGCCCTGGGGTGGCCTGTAGATTTGAGCTGATGCCCGCCCTCCTCCGGAGGTGGATCCACGCAGGCGACCTGGGAGGACGCCCATGTCCACGGGGTCCTCGCCGATGAGGTCATCGTCTAGCTCGGGCTTGATGTCGATGACGGCCTCAGAGGAGGGAGGGTCCATCAGGGGCTTGACCGCGGAGGTGAGGCGGGACAAGGAGGTTTTGTCTGAGGAGACCCTTCTGGACAGAATGACAGTGATGTTAGAGTGTGTGAGTATGAGCTGGGCTGTTTCACCCTGTTTGGTTGCAATAAAATGCCGAAGCTTCACGTCAATTAATTGATCCATGTGTAGGTGTTGAGGTCTCGTCTGAGGAGCTACTTCTGAATTAAATAAATGTGGTAAGGGTGTGTTGCATATGATCCAAGCCAACCTGAACCGTGCTGACTTCAGTGAACATGGCATGGTCTTTCTTTTCAATATATAGCTAATCAATGTTTGAAAATCAACCCTTACCTGTGCTCATGGGCGGAGCTTGACACACGGGCCTCTGTCCTATCAGAGCGTGAGCTGGACACCGCAAGGCCCTTTGACTCCTCCCCCTTCCACTCACTCTTCCCTGACGAGGTGCCAGTGTCGGAGTACAGCTGAGGCCTCAGGGACGCGGGTTCTTGATACACACAGAGAGATTGTCAATTTAGCTATACAAGGGTAGAGATAGAATACTGTCAATGCCAGCTCTACAACATAATCAAATAGCTAGATTACTTTATGCTATAGGTGTTGTAACGTTCCTAGCCTTGATAAAGACTGTTTACAATCCTTTCTTAGGGGTTGTTTGTTCTGACATCGAACGACTCAAGGTCTTTCAATTCCCACTAGGGTGGGAATCTAGTGGCGCAGCAGGCTCCCGAGTGGTGCAGCGGTCTAAAGCACTGCATCTCAGTGCAAGGGGCGCCACTACAGCCCCTGGTTCGAATCTAGGCTGTATAACATCCGGTCGTGATTGGGAGTCCCATAGGGCGGCGCACAACTGGCCCTGCGTCGTCCGGGTTTGGCCGGTGTAGGCAGTCATTGTAAATAAGAATTTGTTCTTAACCGACGTGCCTAGTTAAATAAAGGTTAAATAAATACATAGGGTGATATACTCTGTTCAATATTGTATATTTTTACTTTTCAGCTAGGGAGCTGGTACTCCTTTGTGGTCACTGGAACTTAGCCAATGACCTCAGCTTCTCCGGGACTCCATGTAACCTGAACTTACCTACAGCCACAGACCTCAGCTTCTCCGGGACGCCATGTAACCTGAACTTCCCTACAGCCACAGACCTCAGCTTCTCCAGGACTCCATGTAACCTGAACTTACCTACAGCCACAGACCTCAGCTTCTCCAGGACTCCATGTAACCTGTAACAACAACACACCATACTTAGAACCATTGAAATAGAAAATACAAAGTTACACCCAAACAATCCTCTCAACTCAAGACACTTGCTGTAGCTGCCAAACAGCAAGACGATGACTTTAGAATTTCTGGGACCAGGCCTAGCTGGTTGCATACGTACCAGACAGTAAACTTGATGGTATTGTTGCCGAGGAAGAGGGACAGGTCATCAGACATCTGCTGTGAAGTCTTCTTGTTGGCCACCATCACCATGATATAGTCTGGTAACTCTTCATCTGGGGGAAGAGAGAACAATCAGAAGAACGTATTATATTCTAGAACCCCTCGGTAGAAGGTCAACATCCATAGAAATATTATAATTGTATTTATATATATATATATTTCTAATGTCAACAGCAGTCAGATTAATTGCTGCAGATCAGAAGCTGATGTCAATATTCACACTTACCAACATAGGCACCGAGTTCTTGAAGCTTTCCCTTGATAGCAGCCTGGAAGAAAATAACAATATATTGTCAATTGCTAGCCTTGGGCCAGAAAACAACTTAGCTACGAGGTACCAGTACCGGTTGAAAATGTAAAGCAGCAATCAGCAGTAGAAACAATAACAATTTCTATTCCCCACCTCTGTTTGGGTAATAAACTGAAATATTAAATTCAGACATAGCTGAACCAGTATATATGTACGTTAGAAACCCAATTTACGGCCAGAAAGCTCCGATTCAAACTCCCATTCTACACACTCCCGATGTTGGGTCCCAAAGCTACAGTTCTGCAAGCGTTAATGTCAAAATGTGTTCGTTACTCACCCAATATGGAGTTTTGCAGAGCAACTAACGTTAGCTATCTTTATTTACCACCGTTACCTCCGGTATGTAGTTAGCTAACGTTACTTCTAAACAAAAGGTCTAAATAAAAATATACAAAAGACCTATTCGGCACTTCAGAGCTGTTGTGGACTTCCAACATGTGAGTTGCAGTACTGGGTGCCTAATAGGCATATTTCTGGGTTGCTTGTAAATTTGTACAAATTCTCTCATGGGTTAGTTAGCTAGCTAGCTACCGTCACTTGAGCTAATAGCAAGGTAGCACCGTTAGCTAGCTAGCTAGGTAGCGTTAGCTACGCTAACTAGATAGTTAATAAGACAAATGGCTAGCATCGAAATGACCTCACCCGTATTTTCTTGCTTATCTCTGTGCCGATCTCCATGTTTGCGTGTGCTGTACCTAATACACTAAGAGTCGTTATTAATATAAAAAAGTAGGTTATTCACTAAACCAACATGTCCTGCCTACAAAAACACTAACGCCACTGAATGTTAAACGCTAATGCTAGCAAACACATTCGCAATGCAATGTGGGATGGTGGAGTCTCCGGTAGAAAGAGGCGGGGCACAGCCCAACCGACTGTTTTGTCAGCTTTCTTTTATTGTGGGTGAAAAAAAAATACAATAATGAGCTACCATTACTTAGGCTTCATTTTATCCCTAAATCACTCGCGATATTATTTTCATTTGTTTGCTCTGCTCTCTATCCCGAGGAGGAAGTCCCGTTCTCATTATACATCAGTGAGGAAGACCCTTAATGTCCGGAATTTATTTAGCCATTCATTGTAGTCATTGTGATCTATGGACTTGCTATATCTCGAGTTTTATCGTGTTCATTAACTGGTGACATTCGTGGATTACTCATTAATGAAGTCCGATTTAATTAACAAGTAGTATAGTTCGTTGATAACAGCTTATAAATCTGGCTGTGTTGGCAAAATCACTATATCTCATCGAGCCGAGCTGGGTGAGGTTGCCGGTTTGTCACAGTTCAGAAACGTCCAGCTACGTCTAAAGAGCCCCAGAGTTGAGGTGTCATAATACCCATAAAACCTAGCGGTCAAACAGATATGGTTACAGTCGTTTTTCTACCATTCATTTTTCCAACAGGGGATTTTAGAAACACTTAAAATAAGGTCTTTGTGTCGGGTAGTCTTACCCTGGCATGACGTTTTGATAACCATGCAAATCTCTCTCAGACAAGGTGACGTTTATCAATATATTCGGCTCTGTTTACTCTCAGGTTCAAGAATACCAGTTAGCTTCAAAGTAGACATCGCGCATATCCCAGCAAGCTCCTGCACGTCATCTCTAGCTGACACCTTCCCTAACAGGAATTGTGTCAATTTAAAACTTGCACATGACAGTTCACAGTATTGTCAATTTAAAGACATACAGTATAACCAATGTATTAATTACTACGTTTAGCTAACATTAGATAGTTAATCCAGAGAGATTCATATCTTTGCCTCGATTTGGCAGTCTCATCCCGATCATCATGGCATTTGTAGTTCTTTATGATAGCCACGTTAGCAGCTACTTAGCGTTTAATTTTGGGGGGATAAATAGAGCCGAATATATTAATAAAAGTCACCATGTCCTAGAGAGATTTGCATGGTTATCAAAACGTCACGCCAGGGAAAGCCATTTATTTTTAATAGTTTTTATTTTATTAATTATATATTTTTTATTATTTGTATTTTACCCTCTTTTTCTCCCCAATTTTTCGATCTTGTCTCATCGCTGCAACTCCCCAACGGGCTCGGGAGAGGCGAAGGTCGAGTCATGCATCCTCTGGATTCGGGAGAGGCGAAGGTCGAGTCATGCATCCTCCAAAACAAAGCTCCTTAACACCCGCCCGCTTAACTCGGAAGCCAGCTGCACCAATGTGTCGGAGGAAACACTGTTCAACTGACTACCGAAGTCAGCCTGCAGGCGCCCGTACTGCCACAAGGAGTCGCTAGAGTGCGATGAGTCAAGTTTTATGCAGATTTTAGAATATTAGCATGAAAATCTGTCACAAATTGGATGGAAACCTAGCTAGTGATATCCTTCACCACTGTCATTTTATGAACGATATCTCAAACCAGTCATGACTATTCAATAAAACAATACATCATTTAAGTTTCTTTCAAGCAAATTTCTTCGTTACATTATTGTAGAACTAGCAGAGGACTTGTAGTTAAGGTTGCAGTATTTATTAAGTTTAGCAATGAGGGTGAAAACTAGCATAGTTCAGCTAGCCAGCTAGTTTGGGGTTGTCACTAGTTACCACAGCCACAAAGTCAAAATGGACTATATTGTAGAAATCCATGAAAACAAAAAGGTTAGGCATAAGGTTAGCAGTGTGTTTAGGGTTTAAAATCAGATTTTAAGAAGATACATTGTAGAAATAGGTGGAGTAGCGATAATTATGACTTTGTGGCTGCGGTAACTAGTGAAGACTAGTTTAGCCAGGGAAAACCGGGGGAAATGAGCTCGGGCCTAGTGTGGATGTGCACCAACTAGGCTAATTCAGGAGATGGATTGTAGTTTTTAGGTCCTGATATTTATTTGATTTATTTCACCTTTATTTAACCAGGTAGGCAAGTTGAGAATTGCGACCTGGCAATTGTAAATGATGATGATGATATCAGGATGATATCAGGAGTTTGGGGCGAAAAGTTTGATTAAACAATTTAGAGACTAACCAGGTTTCCATCCAACCTTTTTATGCGAGTAGAGTAGAAAATGTAATAACGGTCTTGATGGAAACAGAACATTTTTGTCAGTAAACTTTCCAAATGTCGACAAAACAAAATACGTTAGAAGAGGTGGGATCTTTTAGTGACGGTAAAATGAATTATGCGAGAAGTGACGGTGGAAATGCTTTAATGCTCAAACATTGATATAATAACCATCATAAAGAAGTAAACCTCGAGTCACACGATGACATGTTGTGTAGTCTTCCCACTGCGACTCTTCAGGAAAACATGCAGTTTATTAGGCTACAGATTAAATAAATGGTGGTGAAAATAAAAGGTGATGATCTTGATGCTCCTTTCCAATAAATATCGGGGGTCTTATCTTGGTTACATGATAAACGATGCTTGGCTGCCGTTTCACAAATAAAAAATAATCTAGCTCTTTTGTCCATAATAATAACGTCATCATGTAGGCTATACGTGTTCTTCTTTAGCCAACCGCACGCAGATAGCGCTGTTGGCTAGAGCGCATGTGCCAATACCAGAGTGGGCTCACTCGTTATATTACTCAACATTTGTGTGTGAGAGAAAACCATCAGTAGAGTTTTAATTTTAACCGCAAAAGGTATGTCATCACGCACAGCCTTTTATCTGCAACAAGTCAACTTGAAGGAAACACATCTCTGGGGGGAATGCGCATATTGGTTTTATGCTGGTTTTAGAATAATCTGTCGCCAATTGGATGGAAACCTAGCTGCTGAAAATAATAAATCCGATGATTTATATTGAAGCAAAGCAAATCGATATACAATCCCGAATATCAATAGTAAAACAAAGCTTAAAAGGATGTTTGAGTGAACCCTAAATACAGGAAATGAATGAGGAAGTCGCTTCTGGACATGGTAGACTCCTTCTTTTCACCACACTATTCAAGAGAATGTTGTGTCTTTGTCTATGGTCTCAAATCAAATTGTATTTTGTCAGATGCTTCATAAACACAGGTGTAGACTAACAGTGAAATGCTTACTTACTGGCCTATCACAACAATGCAATTGGAAACATAGAAATACAATAACACGTAATAATGAAAGGAATAGTAAATACACAATGAGTAAATGATAACTTGGCTATATACACTGAGTACCAGTACCGAGTCGATGTGTAGGGGTACGAGATAGTTGAGGTAGATATGTACATATAGGAAGGGATAAAGTGACTAAGCAACCGGACAGATAATAAACAGTAACAACAGCATATGTGATGAGTCAAAAAGGGTCAATGCCGATAGTCTGGGTAGCTATTGGTTAACTATTTAACTAACTATTTAGCAGTCGTATGGCTTGGGATTAAAAGCTATTCAGGGTCCTGTTGGGTCCAGACTTGGTGCATCGGTACCGCTTGCTGTGAGGTAGCAGATAAAATAGTCTATGACTTGTGTGGCTGGAGTCTTTGACAATTTTCATTGTCTTCCTGTGACACCGCCTGGTATAGATGTTCTGGATGGCAGGGAGCTCGCCCCCAGTGATGTACTGGGCCATACGCACTACCCTCTGTAGCGCCTTTGCGGGTCGGATGCCAAACAGTTTCCATACCAAGCGGTGATGCAGCTGTATAACTTTTTGAGAATCATGATACCACATAAAAAGTATTTTCAGCCTCCTGAGGGTGACGAGGTGTTCTAGTACCCTCTTCACAACTGTATTGATGTGTGTGGACCATGATAATTCCTTAGTGATGTGGACATCAAGTAATTGATGTTATAGTTTGTTTTCCAGAAGTGCTCAAATAAAAGCTTTAAAATGATATAAATCTGAACCTTTTATCTTTTCCAGTGATGAAGACGTGGATGTCTCATGGTATGGCACGGTATGCTTAAATGTTTATCTCTTGAGTGTTTTTGGCATTCAGGCCCCCCCCCCCCCCAAAAAAATATTTCTGAGCATTTCTACAATGGACAAATGTGTATGGAAGGTTTCGTTCAAATTAAAAAGGGGGTGCTGTCAAAAAAGTGATTGAATTCATACGGATTGGTTACGTCAACTGCAGGGGTGTGTTTGACCATGTGCCAGCACCAGAAGCCTCAGCCTCCCTCTATGCTTATACGCTAGTGATTTCGGAAAATAAATCGTTTTCACATACAAACTTTATATGTCCGAACTCAGAATCAAATAGAATTTCCCCCCAAAATAACATGGTTGCTGTGGTTGAACGTTTATTTTGTTTGTCGATTTTTGTGCATATGTCAAAATCCATCAGGTAGCCTGATTTCAGATGTGTCCATGGAAACAGGATCAGGTAGCCTGATTTCAGATGTGTCCATAGAAACAGGATCAGGTAGCCTGATTTCAGATGTGTCCATGGAAACAGGATCAGGTAGCCTGATTTCAGATGTGTCCATGTAAACAAGATTATTAGGGAAATTGTTCTTCTTGCAAAGCATGTAAAGGTTTCAATCGAACTGCTATATTTATCTGACTATTCACAATGATGATATTATTGTGTGCATACTCACTGCCGGTGTGGTGAGATAACTGACAACCGTGTCAAGATGTTAGACACGCATATTATTTTTCAGTTTACTCTGTAAACCACGCCCCAGTGGGCGGAGCTAAGCATGTTATTGCTCATGCACTAGGACACATTATTACGGAGCCAGGCCTCTCATTTTACAATGGGTCTGTGAAGGTTCTGCAGTGTATTGCAGTAAATTATGTCTATTTAATAAGTAAAATATCTTTGAGTAGCGAACAGGGAAACAACGAATCACAGACGAAAAATGTTCTGCCTGAGGAGGGCGTTGTTTACCTGACTCTTCTGCCTGACGAGGGTCATTGTTTACCTGATTGTTCTGCCTGAGGAGGGCGTTGTTTACCTGACTGTTCTGCCTGAGGAGGGTCATTGTTT